>NW_015542454.1:140271-148963 GCF_001515605.1 Sinocyclocheilus anshuiensis
TGTTCTGCACCTTTGACGTCGCTCGCTGTTGTCTATTGCATGGACAACAACGCTCGAAAGAGGGGAATTATGTAGCATTTGGACCAATCAGACACCTGAGTATTTGTTATATTTAACAAATAGTGCACAATACCCCTCCCCAACAAGCAAAACATGTGGTAGAGAGAATCAGGCCTCTGGTTGCCGTGGTAACAAAGACACACATCAAGATAAGATTGTTTTACAACTCAAAGAAATGTAGAGTTTTCACTCTAAATTCACTTTGAAACAGACAAATGTACCCTTGTACTATACAGTCCATCCAAATTATATTTATCTCCTTCTAGATATAACCACTTGAGAAATGTAGGGACATGTACCCAATTTTCCCCATCTCATAATTTGTCCTCTTATAGTGTTTTGCTTATGTATTGATACAAACTCTTTTAAATTAACATTTTAGAATTGCATACTATTGTCAACAGAGATCACAGGTATGCCATTTTTGGTATCTTTCGTCTGGATTTTTAATGGTCTAAATGTTCGTTTATATTATATGCTGATACCTGTGGAAGATATTAGTGTTACCAGAATCTTTAATAGTTTCTTCATCAACATCCAATCAAAGTCCATATGCAAAACATATGCCTGAGGACAAAGGGTCGTAAACTTTCCCTCAGAAGGTACACTTTCTCATTGGCTCACTCGCCTCCTGAAGGGTGGGACATCCTCACAGTTTAAAAGATCACAAGATCAGAATTAAACGGAGAAGTTTTCAGATGCAGAAACTTCAGGGCAAGTTGCAGAGCTAAGAGTCCTCAAGAACCCAACCTAAGCTTGGGCCAGGCTTCGGCCTAGTCTTTCCACTTCAAGATCCTATTATTACATTTAATAATAAGGCAGGGGATCAATTAAATACAAAATGCATACCGTCCTCTCCTTGTTTCTAAAGGAATTATGTAAGCGAATTCAAGTATTGTATTTTTCAACAACACAAACACTTTTCCATTTTTTACAAGCTCTGTGATTTTCTAAATGTTTGATTACTGATTTTCAAAGCAGTAATTTTGAAATGTAGAGTTTTCACTCTAAATTCACTTTGAAACAGACAAATATACCCTTGTACTATACAGTCCATCCTAATTCTATCTCCCTCTAGATATAACCACTTGAGAAATGTAGGGACATGTACCCAATTTTCCCCATCTCATTATTTTTCCTCTTATAGTGTTTTGCTTATGTATTGATACAAACTCTTTTAAATGAACATTTTAGAATTGCATACTATTGTTAACAGAGATCACAGGTATGCCATGTTTGATATCTTTCGGCTTCATTTTTAATGGTCTAAATGTTCATTTATATTATATGCTGATACCTATGGAAGATATTAGTGTTACCAGAATCTTTAATAGTTTCTTCATCAACATCCAATCAAAGTCCATATGCAAAACATATGCCTGAGGACAAAGGGTCGTAAACTTTCCCTCAGAAGGTACAATTTCTCATTGGTTCACTTGCCTCCTGAAGGGTGGGACATCCTCACAGTTTAAAAGATCACAAGATCAGAATTAAACAGAAATTTTCAGATAAAGAAAATCCAGGGCAAGATGCAGAGCTAAGAGTCCTCAAGAACCCAACCTAAGCTTGTGGCAGGCTTCAGCCTAGTCTTTCCACTTCAAGATCCTCTGACTCAACCTGGTTCTTTTTCATCAACCAACTTCAGCAAAGATCAACTTCAGATTGCATCAGGACTCTCTTTCAGACAGTCAAGACGTGCAAGTATCAAACTTAACCTTATTAATTGATACATTAAGTATAATTTGCACCTGAAATTAAGTTGTCTTTGCTATTCTGTTACTAATAAAATAGTTTTTTTTCACTGCTTGTCGTCTTACTTGTATCACACTTGAGGTTGTTCGTTGTTTGCTCATAACTGGAGTCCCTAATCATGCCAATTTTTGCTACATGCTCTGAGTAGTATTGTACAGTAAAAAGTTATTTTCCTTAACCAGGAAATTAACATTTCTTAGAATTGACAGACAATAATTCTTACAGCAGATCTTAATATTTATAATTAATTATAACTAGTTATAATTAAGTATTCATATTT
Source organism: Sinocyclocheilus anshuiensis (assembly GCF_001515605.1). Taxonomy (NCBI): domain Eukaryota; kingdom Metazoa; phylum Chordata; class Actinopteri; order Cypriniformes; family Cyprinidae; genus Sinocyclocheilus; species Sinocyclocheilus anshuiensis. The sequence continues at coordinate 142,364 of NW_015542454.1, forward strand.
CCCCTTTGAGCTGATTCGCTACAGCAGCAATGTTCTTTTTGGAGAGCAGTGGCTTTCTTCTTGCGACTCTGCCATGGGCACCATGGTTGTTCGGTGTTCTCCTGATGATGGACTCATAAACATTAGCATTAGCCAATGTGAGAAAGGCCTTTAGTTGCTTAGAAGTTAGCCTGCAGTACTTTGAAACCTAGTGGACTTTTACAGGTCTTGCTTTTAGAGTGTTCTTTGTTGATGGACCACTCCTGGGGAGGGTAACAGTGGTCTTGAATTTCCTCCATTTGTACACAATCTGTCTGACTGTGGATTGGTGGAGTCCAAACTCTTTAGAGATGGCTTTGAAACCTTTTCTAGCCTGATGAACAACATCAACTCTTTTTCTGAGGTCCTCAGAGAACTAATTTGTTTGTGCCATGATACACTTCCAGAAACATGACCAAACTTTGATAGATCCCTGTTCTTTAAATAAAACAGGGCACACACTGACACCTGGTAGTCATCTCACTGATTAAAAAAACCTCTGAACAGATGGACTCTAATTTCATCTTCAAATTAACAGCTACTTTTGCCGCTCACAGATATGTAATATTGGATCATTTTCCTGAATAAATAAATGACAAAGTATATATTTTCATCTCATTTGTTTGATTGGGTTCTTTTTGTCAACTTTCAGGACTTGCATGAAAATCTGATGATTTTTTGGGTTATATTTATGCAGAAATATAGACAATTCTAAAGGGTTCACAAACTTTCAAGCAGCTCTGTAGGGTTCAGGACCAGGGATAGCCCCAACACAGGTGTTCACCTTTTCCCCTCTAACAGGGAGCCCCAGCTGCAGGCTGTTAGGGACAATCAACAACCACCACATGAAAGGGAACAGAGAGGCCTCGGTTGTCTCTCAGCTGGGGAGATGAGCAGATGCTGAATGCTGGATCACCCTAAACCCAGACACGGGACAAGTTCTTGAGGACAGAGGCTCAGTGGGGTCGTGAATAGCCTGAACACCTTTAACTAACCCTCCATCTCTTCTGTCTTCCCTTCAGAGAGATTGATCTGCTGCCCCAAGAACCAACTACAGAAAGAAGAAAGGCTTTAGTTACAGTTTTCCCCATCCCCTCTCCCTCACCTTATTGAAAAATAAAGAGAATTAAGTTCTGTTCCACCAAATACCTGCCTGGTGCATTATCTATGTGGACAACTTGAGCTAATCTCACCAAATCTTGTGTTCAAGGGCTTACAATATATACATACATACATACTGTCACAATCTCCAGTCCAATCACTATCCTCAGTCACCAGCCCCGTCCACTTGGAACTACATTTCCCAGGACCCCTTCTATTTAACCCCTGCACACAGTCAGCAATCACCACACCTGCCACAGATGATCTCGTCAAGTCTGGCATAAAATGCAGCCACTCTCCACTTTTTCCCTTGTCTGGTCTTGTTGTTCCTATGTAAGGACTTACCCAATATTACCTCATTGGATACTTACCTGTCTGTCTTTCATTCCAGCCTTGATCCCATCTCATCCACTCCTCCAACCTGCACCTACAAAGACTATATAACTGTTATTATCTCAGTTTAGTCACCTAAGAATTCTATGAACTTGACACTCACCGGCTTGCACCGCTACTTAACCTATTTCCTGGAAATAAAGACTTTGTGTTTCACGTTACCACAGTTGTCCTCTTCTGTTCCAGTGACACATACATACATCGAAGTATATATATATATGAAAGTTGCAATATATAGACACAAGTCTGAATATATTAATGAAAATCATGAATATATGTATAGAAGTTCATCTGAATATATAGTTAAAATTCAGAATAAATAGAATTAAATTCAAAAATATAGTCGTAAGTTTGAATATATAAATGTAAATTGTGAATATATAGTTAATATTCTGACTATCTAATTTTAAATCAGAATGTATATTTATAAATCTTGAGTATATAAATGCAAATCTGAATACATAGCCCACATCTCAATATAAATATATCTTTATTATTAGGCATGTCAATATAGGCAGATGTTCTGACTGCTTTTTTTATGGAAACAGTATGCCTATGTATTCTGTACATGTATCAATGCAGATATTGTACTATATTAATTATTGTAATTATTGCTGTCCATCACATGCTGCTGCAATTATCTCAATAAAATCACTATTTGTAAACAGATGATGTTGTTGACGGTTTCCCTATCCCTCTCAGCCGTGTTGAATTGTGTAGAAATATTAACACTGTCACTGTGAGGACCTTTTGGTACCAAAACCAGCTTTTTTTTAAAGTAGAGGGAAAATACTCCTTTTGGTTTAGAGTAGCAAATGCACTTACAATAATTAATATAGTACAATATCTGTACTGATACCTGTCGGGTCTCGGGTTTGATCACTTGTTCCTTGCTTTCTCTGTGTTTGGGTGTTGTGTGTTGTTGTGCGTGGCTTGTTTTGACAGCTCGCCATCATAATTGTCAATCAAAAAAAACTGTTTTTTAACATCTTTGCAAATTTATTAAAAATAAAAAAATAAAATGATTCCATTGCATAAGTATTCATACCCTTATCTGGGACCATTGAAATTTAGCTCAGGAGCATTCATTTTGCTTGTAAATGTCACTACACTTCAAGTGAAGTTAACCTGTGGCAAATTCAATTGAATGGGTATGATTTGGAAAGGCACACACGTCGTAATAAAAGGTCTAACAGCTGATAATGCATATCAGAGCAAAAACCAAGCCCTGAGGTCAAAAGAACTGCCTGTAGAGCTCAGAAACAGGTTTGCGTCAAGCCACACATCTGTGGAAGAGTTCAGAAAAAAATACTGCGTCTCTGTTACCCTTAATGGAAGAAGTTTGAAACAACCAGGACTCTTCCTAGAGCTGGCCTCATGGCCAAACTAAGCAACTGATGGAGAAGGGTTAGAGTGGTGACCAAAAACCTGATGGTCACTCTACTTGAGCTCCATCATCATATATGCAGATAGTAGAAATCTACAGAAGGACAAACATCGCTGCAACACTCCACCAATCCAGTCTTTATGGCGGTGTGGCCAAACTCAATCCTCTCTTCAGTTAAGACACATGAAAGCACACTTGGAATTTACAAAAAAGCACCTACGGGACCCTCAGACTCTGAGAAACAAGATTCTCTGGTTTGATGAAACTCAATTCCAAGCATCATGTTTGAAGTAAACCAGCTCCGCTCATCACTTGCAGAGTACCATCCCAAAAGTAAAGTGTGGTGGTAGCAGCCTCATGCTGTGGGGCTGTTTTTCAGCGGCAGGGACTGAGGGACTCCTCAGAGGAGAAGAAACGCTCAGTGCAGCAAAATATAGAGATAGCCTTAATGAAAACCCAGTCCAGAGCATTCAGAACCTCAGACTGGACAGAAGGTTCACCTTCCAACAGGACAATGACCCTAAGCACACAGCAAGAGTGGCTTATAGACAACTCTGTGAATGTCCTTGAGTAGCCCAGCCAGAGGCTGGGATTGAACCCAATCAAATATTTCTGGAGAAACCTGAAAATCTGCGTCTGCCTCCATCCAACCTGACAGAGCTTGAGAGGTGAAGAGGTGAGGTGAAGAATGGCAGATAATTGCCAAATGATTATGATCAAAGCTTGTCGCATCAAACAAAAAAAGACTTGAGGCTGTTAAGGTGCTTCAGCGAAATATTTAGTTAAGGGTATGAATACTTATGCAATGTACTTATTTCAGTTTTTTATTTTTAATAAATTTACGAAGTTGTGACAATTCTGTTTTTGCTTTGTCAGTATGGTGTATGGAGTGTAGATTGATGTGGAAAAAAGGTAATTTAAAGAAGTTTATCACAAGGCAGCAACATAACAAAATGTAAAAAGGTAATAAAACAAATTATAATTTTTGAATTAAAATATTCCTATTTGTTTACATTTCTGAATGCCAAAAATGAAATTGAGTGTTTTTATATTGCATATTTCAGTACAACAGCACTGTTGCTTACGCTCGTCACTGCACTATGGCAACATTGTTATTTTAGATTATTTAAGATGTGAAAACATAAAGAGTGAAGCTGAAATGTGTGAGATGAGGGTAGAGGAATGCTGTTGCGTTTTTACCCAGATACATACATATACGTGAGGGTTTGGAAAGTCTCTTTTATCTGTGACTCCAGGCAGATTATTTGGTATGTGAAACACACAGCAGACAGCAGCTCCCTCTGTTAAGTTTTCCCCTCACATCGCTCCACTGTGGCAGTTTGAGTGAGGCAGAGTTGCCAACAAAAAACCTAAGGCAAAAACAAATCTCCCCAAAAACCCTGCAGCTAGACTAATAACATGCACACATACAATACAATACAATATTTATTTATAAAGCACATTTAAAAAACATCTGAAGTTGACCAAACTGCTGTACAGATTAGAATAAAAGCATAGAAATAATAATAAATAAAACAAGACTATCAAATTTAAAACACAACAATCATAAAACAATAATTGAACCAATGATCAAGGGGTATTGAAAGCTATAGAGAATAGATATGTCATATACTTCATACACTTCATAAAACACACATGCACACTATGCAGACATATTCTCAAAAATATATTTGTGTTTTCAACACAATTGTCCAGAATGATTTTTTTGCCGAGTGATGGAAGAAGAGGAAGAACAGAAAATATGTGGTTGTTTACATTAAAGGGAAAAGATGAGATCTTTAAAGGTAACATACATTCATGCGTTTTTATTAATAGCTACAGTATTCAAATAACAGTACAGTCCAATCCGTTGGATGTGTTATTGTGTTACTGCTGGAAACAATCATTATTTAAGTAATTATGACTGCTGCAGTTGATACTGTCATATTTGCTCATTGTACTTGGCACAATTGCTCAAGTTCCATCAAGCTGGACAGAAACCATTTTAAATTGAGTTTTTGGGTTATTCCACAAATGCTCAATTGGACTGAGGTCCGGGTTTTTGGGGCCACAGCATGGCATTGAATTTTCTTTGGTTTTAAACCATTCAACTGTGACTTAAATTATGGATTGTGGTCCTGTAGCAAGATGAATGGTCTTTAAAGTCGACAAGGTTTTTACAGTTGCCCCAAAAAGTATTTGTACACTTATACTATACGTTTTCTCAGAACTACCTTCACTTTAGTATTTTTCAGTTTTTAACCAGCTGATGGCACAGTTTTAGTGAACCGATTTACATTGAAACAAGCGGATTTCCAAATGCAAAATAATACAGTACATACACAATATTGTTTACATTGTTGTAATTAAAACAGTGAACTATTGTTTTATCATTTAAAACAGAACAAACTTTTTCTTTGTGAAGTGTTTTGGTTAAAATGTGTTTTACTATATTTTACTTTATATATATGATGGATGGATGGATGAATGGATTGATGGATGGATATTTTTCTTATCCAGTACAATCACATTCATACATTTTTAAAGCTAGTCTAAATGTTCAGATACTTTATGGGCCCAGTGTATGACAGTGCGGCATGTTTTTCTCATAAAATACATTTTTATCACCAGCTTTATTTTTGTCAAGAGGTCTCTACCAGAGAACTTCTCAGACTTCCATTTTGGTCCCATCGAATGTTCCCCTAAATAGAATCTCTCACATGTCTTTGGATGAACTCCAGTACTGATATGAAATTTTCTCCATCACACAAGCCAGATATATGGAGGGTATGAGCTATTGTTGTCTCATGCACACTTTCTTTCATTTCAGTTATGGAGGTCCATAACTCCATACAGCTGCCTGGGGCCTCTTGGTGGCCCCCTTTACTATAGCCCTTCTTACTTGGACACTCAGATTTGATGGATGAACACATTTTGTTCCATATTTTCTCTGTTTTTAATGACTTAGGACTTCCCTGTGCTTCAAGGTATATTACTTGTCTCTTAGACCCTTTTGCTGACTGGTAATTTTTAAAGGGGTCATATGATGCGATTTCAATTTTTCCTTTCTCTTTGGAGTGTTACAAGCTCTTGGTGCATAAAGAAGATCTGTAAAGTTGCAAAGACTAAAGTCTCAAATCCAAAGAGATATTCTTTATAAAAGTTCAGAGTCAGCCACACCTACCTAAAACAGCTCGTTCTAACACGCCCCCACATATCTACCTCACTATGTGGGAAGATTTGCATAACGCCGCCCAAATGTTCACGCAAAGAAAGAAGGCGTAACTTTTAGTCTCACTGTAGTTTCGTTCATGCTGCAGCCATGTCGTGAAGACGCTGTGTGCTTCGTTGTGAAAGCGAAACTACTTTGTTTGGTCTTCCAAAAGAGGACGATATCCGCTTCGTCATGCCTAGAGCTGATCTGTGCTGGTCGCTGAGGGAATACATCAACTTTCACCGTGGACGAAGCAGAATCCAGCATGTGGTTGCCACTCATTCGTCGGATCCGCCGGGCGTGCCGTTCTTGACCCCGCCGCCTCAGCTCACGCTAGCCCGGCCTCAGCTCACGCTAAGCCAGGGCTTCCGCTCACGCTATGTGTTTTTCGTTGTGAAAGCAAAACTACTTTGTTTGGTCTTCCAAAAATGGACACGACTAGAAATCAGTGGTTAAGTTCTATTTACAACACTGTTCCAGAACACTT
>NW_015542454.1:150210-172355 GCF_001515605.1 Sinocyclocheilus anshuiensis
CAAAAAGGCGGGGCATAGAGGAGAAACAATAATGTACAGTATGTGGAAAATAATGTGTTTTTTTAACTTTAAACCGCATAAACACATTTCATTACTCCAAATACACAAAATACTGTTCTTTTTAGCAGCATGATATGACCCCTTTAAAGGACCTTGTCTTAGATTAGAGTCGAATGTTCTTTATTGCTCTGTTTCCTTGGAAATGTGTGGGTGTGCTGCGGGACAATGTTGTATTTATTGTGAAACCATGTGAAACATCTAATGAACACAGGTTTTGTCATGAGTAGCAAATGTTCTTAATGAAATACCAGGTTGAATGCTGTAACATAATAAAATGTGAAAACCCAAGGGGGGTTAAACACTTAGCCACTCTAATTAGCTTAATATGACTGCAGACCATTAACAACACCTCAAGCCCAGTCACATGGCAGATTTTTTGAGCCATATATAACTGCAGGACACACCTCATTTCCTGTGTTTGCAACGCATTTCTAATAGCCTCTATTTGTTAAAATGCTTTCTACTGAAAACCAATTCACATCAGGGCTCAAGATAATATGACATATGGAAGATCTTTTAATATCTCTCTGAATAATTAAGTTCTTCAAACACATAAAATATGTGGGTTTGATTATAATATCAGGACGGGGTTGTGAGAGATAATTATGTGTTCCTGCTTTTGTTAAAAAGGCTCCATGTATCAATACGGAAAATCATGATCAGCAGTGTGACTGGTGACAAAACCAATGTGATTTTTTAAATATGCATACATTTTTTGAAATTATATCTTTAAAAAAATATTCAGATACATGACAGTACTTTTAAATTGCAATATTATTTCACAATATTACTGTTAAATTAATCATACTATAATATGAATCATTTAGAGACATGCAGCAGTCAGTTCTGCTGTGGCTTAGATTGAACATATTTTGGTTGGAAATCAACAACAAAACTGACATTTTTGTGTCTAAAATGTTTTTTTTAATATATATACATGCTACTGTTCAGAAGTCACAATTCATTAAGACTTTTAAAAAATTAAGATTTTTATGAAGCAAGGGCACATTAATTTGATCAAAAGTGACAGTAAAGAATCTTAGGTAACACTTAGGTAACACTTAGGGACCAATTCTCTCTATTAACTAGTTTCTTATTAGCATGCCTATTATTAACATATTGGCTGTTTATTAGTACTTATTAACAGTGTTGGGCAAGTTACTCTGAAAATATAATCAAATTACTGATTACGGATTACTCCTTTTAAAAGTAATCACGCTACTGTTCTGATTACTTTATTTCAAAAGTAATTAGTAATTAGTTACATTACTAGTTACGTTACTTTTTTCTCCATTAAATGTATGAAATCCCAGCATACACGTTCCCGATAAATATTTGTTATTAAAGCATCAACATTCACAGAACACTGTTATTTTTAACTAAAGCTAGTGGTTGCTGCGTGCATGGTTTGGCATGGCAGAATGCCAGCAAAGTGCGCTGCATTTATAATCTCTAAAAGACATCTCAGTTCATCGCAATCTCACAAATCTCTGTTATAACACAATAAATATATGCATAATGAATCTTTCATAATGTCTACAATTCGTGTGTTATAATGAGAGGATTCTTAGATATTTTATGTTTAGATATTTCTATTTTGCGGGAGTCCCGTGAATCATTTTATTCTCCCGCACCCCGCACACACACGAGTGTCTACCCGCCCGCACCAGCACTCGCCCATTTTATCCCGCGGCACACTAAACTGCGTCGGGTCTCGCGGGAGAGCAGGTCTCTAATCCACTGGCACTTGACTCGACAGTGCGTGTGCTACATCCTTTTTACAACCTCTAGATTATAAAACACTGCATTCTGTCAGCAGTGTAACGCGGCAGTAACGGATAGAGACTTCGGCTTGTAACTATAATCTAATTACTATTTTGAAAACTATAACGCGTTAAATTACTCCGTTACTAAAAATGTAATCAAATTACAGTAACGTGTTACTAAGTAATGCGTTACTGCCCAACACTGCTTATTAAGCACATATTCTGCATGAACATATTCTACATCCCCAATACCTAAACTTAACAACTACCTTACTAACAGAGCTGGGTAGTAACTGATTACATGTCATTTGGATTACGTAATCAGATTCCAAAAATTAAGTATACTTCTAATTAGATTAAATTACATTTTAATATAGTCATAATCAGATTACAGTTACTTTTTGTTGATTACATGATTACGTATTATTCACACAGTAGCAATAAATTATTCATAATTTTATTATGAATAATAAATCATAATTTCATAATTTCTTTATATACATTCAGAAAGTCTTTGAGTTTTGTAGACACGCAGAGATCAGTCACCAGTCAGGTGGCTATACAGCATTTGACCACTGGATTTACAAAAATCATTTCAGGTTTAAGAAGTGATTCAACACTGCATCAACTACTGATGAACGCATTAATTTTTAGTTAAATTATCACTCAGTAGGTTATTTAACCATGTATTACTATAGCTTTGAAAGGCTTTTGTCTTTCAAACACATTAAAATGCACACATATACGTTATTTCTTACTTACATGTAATGTAGGCATTCCCAAACTTTTTTTGTCATCTGAACATCTTTCACCTAATATTTTTACTTTAAGTACCCCTGAGATTTTAAAATAAATATTGTAATAATTAAGTATCATATCTGCATATTCATGGTTCTCTGATGTTGGTTAATGGTCACATGACATGCAGGAAAACAAATAAAATATTTAATTTTTTAGCAAGTGTTTTATTTCGATTAATGTTATTTTAAATGACATTTTAATTTTACTTTTTTATGATTTAATTAATTATTAGCTTTTCATTAAACTCACAAACCCCCTGCAGTTCCTTTACAAACCCCAGTTCGGGAAACCTTGATGTAATGTGATGTTTAATGCACTTCATGTTGTTAATTACAACAAACAGAATATATTTTCTTACTCTTTGTATTTTTATATCAATATGGTATAAGATTATCCTATTTAAATCAATACGACGTTCAGTCAAAAGTAATCTAAAAGTAGTCTGATTATATTACCTAAAATGTGTAATGTAATGTAATGGATTACGTTACTAACTACAATTTTTGTCATGTAATTTGGAATCAGTAACTGACTACAATTTGTAAGTAAAATCTACCCATCTACTTACTAATTATTAATAAGCAGCAAATTAGGAGTTTATTGAGGCAAAAGTCGTAGTTAATGGTTTATTAATAGCGAAAATTGGACCTTCAAATAAAGTGTGACAGAATTTTACAATGAAACCAGATTTCTATTTTAGATAAATTCTGTTCCCTTTCAGTCGGTCACTCTCAACATCACATCGGTCGCTGACGAATTGGGATCTCGCTTAGAGAGACCAATCTACTTAGAGTGTGAACTAAACGAGCCCATGCACATTGGCATGTGAGGATTGCATCCAGCTGTTGCTGATCGCAGTGTGAATATAATTAGGCAGCGGGTGCAACACATACCCAGCTTTTCGCTTTGGAGCCGAGCGTTTATACTGTTCTGTTCCTGACTTCTGCTTGAAAGAGAAACTGAACGAGTTCAGCGCGCTCTTTGGAGCTCGAGTGTTGGTGGTACAGCGCTTCAGCAGCGGTGCTTCCCGTGTCGAGTGGGTTGCACACATCAGGCTGCACTACCCCCTGTTTGTGTTGCACGTGGCCATCTCCCCTGTGCACTTCAGCACATTAAAAGAGCAATTCTAAAAGAGCATTCAGTCTTTTTAAAGATGTCTTTCCACCCGTGCATTTCTGGATGCAGTCGTTACCTGGCGCTGTCTCACGTGTCTGGCCATTAAGCACGCTGAGGCAGCATTTGAGGATGAGTCATGCTCTCATTGCGGGAGAATGACCAACTCGGGGTTGCGGACCAGGCTCCGAGGTTGCGAATCAACCTCCAAGGGCTCCTTTTTCCACTGGCAATTCGCAGCCAGTGGAGCTGCCCAAGGAACAGGCTGGACCCTCCCGTGGGGTACCACTTGTATCCTTCGGCGCTCCTTCCGACGATCGGATGTCAATTGCTGCATTGAAGGGTGAGCCAGACCTTTTTGGAGAGGATTATCCGGCAGTGCTGCCGCCTTCTGAGCGGCTAGCAATGACGGATGCGGATCCGGAAATACTGGCTATGCTTGCCAGGGCCACCGAGAGCTCCACCGTGTCCCGAACCCTCTAGGCTGGACAATTGTTTTCTCGGGGTGGCTCGCGCTGGTTCTCAGGGCCCCACCCCGGTGCCTTTCTTTCCGGAGGTACATGATGAGCTTACTGGGTCATGGACTGCACTGGCATGCAGCTGCTGCCTCCACCCGGCCGTCGGTGGCAGTGCCTCAGTCTGCTCGTCGCCGACACAGCAGACACAGCAGCCTCCAGCCAAGCAGCACCATGGAGCCGGTCACAGGGCAGCCGCCCCACCCATTCAGGCCACTGCCAAACCTGGTGGCAAGCAGAAGAGCAAGAGGCCCTATGATGGGCAACCCAGAGATGGAGGAAGCTGCTCTTTGGGAGATGGTGAACGCACCACTCCCTCCCCACCGGGCGGAGAATCTTTTGTTTCATTTTTCCCCACCACTGACTTCACGGTCAGTGGTACCCAAAACCTCGGCAAAAAAAGCAATTTCTTCTACCTCTGGGTCCCCAGAGGGGATGGGGAGTTATGGACGGGCCAGTCCCGGATTGAACTCACCCTCCTCTCTCGCCAGTGAGCAGCAGTGGGCGGTTCGAGAGTGCTATCAAAAGTACTACTCACGCACTACCTCGAATGCAGGTAAGTGTCGCACACACTCAGACCCCGCTTCGGACTGGCCATGAGACACCTGGGCCGGGTCCCTGCGTTCCTCTTTGCTGCCCCACTGTGGGTACGTCAGTGGTTCTGTTGGTGCCACTTGTACGGTATCTGGGAGCCTGGCTAGCGCTGTCCAGTCCATCTCGTTGGCTCCTTCAGACCATCAGACTTGGCTATGCAATTCAGTTCGCCCGGCGTCCTCCCAAGTTCCCTTCGGTGAAGGCTGTAGATGCCCCTGTCTTGTGTGCAGAGATCGCAGTCCTACTGGCGAAGGATGCAATAGAGCCAGTCCCTCCAGCCGATATGAAGACGGGGTTTTACAGCTCCTACTTCATTGTACCCAAGAAAGGCGGTGGGTTACGACCAATCTTGGACCTGCGTATCTTGAATCTGGCCCTTCACAAGCTACCGTTCAAGATGCTGACGCAGAAGCGCATCTTCAGGTGCATCCGTCCCCAAGATTGTTTTGCAGAGATCGACCTGAAGGACTTGTACTTTCATGTTTCGATCCTTCCGCACCACAGACCTTTCCTGTGGTTCACGTTCAAAGGACATCGGGGAGACATCCTTCTGACCTTGTACTGAAATGTTAGTAGGATGAGCATTTCAGTACAAGGTCCTGCCCTTCGGGCTGTCTCTGTTGCCCCGTGTCTTCACGAAAGTTGCGGAGGCAGCTCTTGTCCCCCTAAGAGAGCAGGGCATTCGCATTCTCAACTACCTCGACGACTGGCTCATACTAGCTCAGTCTCAGGATCAGTTGTGCGAACACAGGGACTTGGTGCTCTCGCACCTCAGCCAGTTGGGCCTTCGGGTCAACTGGGAAAAGAGCAAACTCTCCCTGACGCAGAGGATCTCTTTTCTCGGTATGGAGTTGGATTCGGTCGAACAGACAGCACACCTCACGCAGGAACGTGCTCAGTTGGTGTTGAACTGCTTGAATATGGTCAAGAGCAGGACAGCGGTCCCACTGAAACAGTTTCAGAGGTTCCTGGGGCATATGGCAGCTGCATCGGCAGTCATGCCGCTGGGGCTGCTTGATATGAGACCGCTTCAACACTGGCTCCATGGCCGAGTCCCGAGGTGGGCGTGGCAACGTGACACTCACCGGGTCCAAGTCACACCGGCCTGCTGCCAAACCTTTACCCCGTGGTCAGACCTTGCATTTCTCCAGGCAGGTGTGCCCCTAAAACAGGTCTCCAGGCATGCTGTGGTTTATACGGATGCCTCTACCACTGGCTGGGGAGCCACGTACAATGGGCATGCAGTGTCGGGGGTTTGGACTGGCCCCCAACTGCACTGGCATATCAATTGCCTAGAGTTGTTAGCAGTACACCTTGCCTTGAACCGTCTCAGAGGGCGTTTACGATGCAAGCACATGCTGGTCCGCACGGACAACACTGCGACCATTGCGTACATCAACCGACAAGGTGGTCTACGCTCCCATCACATTCTCGCATGCCACCTCCTCCTCTGGAGTCAGAAGCATCTGAGGTCGCTTCGTGCCATTCACATTCCAGGTCTGCACAACCGTGCAGCCGATGAGCTGTCATGAGCTGTGCTCCCCAGAGAATGGAGACTCCATCCCCAGATGGTCCAACTGATTTGGAGATGTTTCGGAGCCACTCAGGTAGACTTGTTTGCCTCTCCAGAGACCTCTCACTGCCAGTTGTTTTACTCCCTGACAGAGGAAACACTCGGCACGGATGCACTGGCACACAGCTGGCCGTGGGGCCTGCACAAGTATGCGTTTCCCCCAGTGAGCCTTCTTGCACAAACGCTGTGCAAGATCAGGGAGGACGAGGAGCAGGTCCTGCTTTTGGCGCCTTACTGGCCCACTTGGACCTGGTTCCCGGAACTAATGCTTCTTGTGACAGCCCCTCCCTGGCAGATTCCTCTGAGGAAGGATCTACTGACTCAGAGACGGGGCACCCTGTGGCACCCGCATCCAGACCTCTGGAAACTTCATGTCTGGTCCCTGGATGGGACGCGGAGGTTCTAGGTGACATACCTCAGGAGGTAGTTGACACCATCACTTCGGCGAGAGCACCGTCTACGAGACACGCTTACGCCTTGAAGTGGAACCTGTTCGCTGAGTGGTGTTCTTCTCACCGTGAAAACCCCCGGAGATGCCCGATCAGAGTCGTGCTTTCCTTTTGCAGCAGGGGTTGGAGCGAAGGCTGTCTCCCTCCACCCTTAAAGTCTATGTTGCCGCAATTGCTGCTAACCATGACCCCATGGAAGGGAAGTCGCTAGGGAAGCATGACTTGATCGTCAGGTTCCTTAGGGGGGCGAGAAGGTTAAATCCTCCCCGCCCCCCCTCTATACCCTCTTGGGACCTGTCTCTAGTGCTCAACGCACTACAGCAGGGCCCATTTGAGCCTTTCCAGTCAGTTGAGCTGAAGTTTCTATCAATGAAGCTTCTGCTCCTGCTAGCACTGGCCTCCATCAAGAGGGTAGGGGAATCGTGCCTAGAGTTTGGGCCGGCTGACTCCCAGGTAATCCTGAGGCCCTTGCCCCGGCCCGGCTATGTGCCCAAGGTTCCCACTACTCACTTCAGGGATCAGGTGGTGAACCTGCAAGTGCTGCCCCGGAGGAGGCAGACCCAGCCATAGCTTTGCTTTGTCCCATCCGAGACTTGAGATGGTACATAGACCAGACACAAATCTTCAGGACCTCAGACCAGCTCTTTGTCTGTTTTGGATGCTGGCTGAAGGGGAATGCCGTCTCTAAGCAGAGGATGGACCACTGGATACTGGATGCCATCACGCTGGCTTATCAGGCACAGGGTGTGCCCTGCCCCCTCAGGTTGCGAGCCCACTCTACTAGAAGTGTTGCTTCCTCCTAGGCGTTGGCCTGTGGCGCCTCTTTGACAAATATTTGTAGAGCTGCAGGCTGGGCGACCCCCAACACGTTCGCTAGATTCTATAGCCTTCATATGGAGCCGGTATCCTCCTGTGTTCTCACCTCAAACGGGTAGAAGCACTGGGAGACCCCGATTTAGTGTCAGCTTGCTAAAACCACTCCAGAGAGTCCGTACTGTAGACCCTGTCGAGCTCCTCCATCCCCTCGGCAGCCAGACGTGGCAGAACGTCCTGCACCAGGCCCTCACTTTATGAATCCTTGAGAACCGGTAGAGGGCTGGGTTCCATATGTAGAGACCTAAGTGGATCCCATATGTGTAAAGTCCATAGTATAGTCTCAGAGCCAGTGTTTTCCCGGCAGACTTTCTGCCATTTCCCAAGAGAGTTACAATCACCTCTAAATATTCCATATGCACCTAAACAGTTTCCATATGTGTAAGTGCTTCCGAAACCTCCTTCGTGAAGGATGGGGCTTCCGTAACATTCCTGTTCCAAGTGAAATGGGTACGTTTTCCCAGTGTTATCCAGTCTCACTTAGTGGGTATTGCTACGACAACAGTGATTGGTCTTCTTTTTGTGAGCCCCGGCCTACACCAAAAAGGGGGGTGCAGGAGACTCGCACAGGACACTGGAAGGGGCCACATCCATGGCGCTTTGGCAGGGATCCCAATTCGTCGGTCACCGACGTGACGTTGAGAGTGACCGACTGAAAGGGAACGTCTCGGTTACGTATGTAACCCTCGTTCCCTGAAGGAGGGAATGGAGATGTCACGTCCCGTCGCCACGGCTGCTGTACCACCGCTGCGCGGCTGGGTCACTGGCTCGGCTCCTCAGCGAAAACCTGAGTATGCGTTGCACCCACTGCCTAATTATACTCGCGCTGCGATCAGTGGCAGCTGGATGCAAACATCGCATGCCAATGCGCATTGGTTCGTTTAGTTTACACTCAAAGTAGATTGGTCTCTCTAAGCGAGATCCCAATTCATCGGTCACCGACGTGACGTCTCAGTTCCCTCCTTCAGGAAATGAGGGTTACATACGTAACCGAGACGTTCTTTTGAAGTTCTAGACATCAAAGAATCCTGGGGAAAAAAATTTGTTTAACAGTTTCCACAAAAATTAAACACTAATAATAATAAGAAATGTTTATTTAGCACCAAATCTGCATATTAGAAAGATTTCTAAAGGGTCATATAACAATGACAACTTAAATATCCAGCTTTGCTATCACAAAAATAAATGTCCATTTTAAAATATATTAAAATACAATAAGTTTATTTTAAATTGTAAAAATACACAGTAATTCACAATATTACTGTTTTACTGTATTTTTCATCAATTTAATGCAGCCTTGGTAAGCATACGAGACTTCTTTCAAAAACATTAAAAAAAAAAAAATTACCAACCCTAACTTTTTGGTTCAGTAGGGTGCTGCTAAGTCATTGCAATCTCATTCCATTTTCAGTTCATCCTGATCCTAAGCAGGTTTGAGCTTGTGGACCTGTTGCTATAACAACATGTCCAAAATGAGCTTCAAAGAAACAACCCAAGATTGCGTGACATCCTAAACAATTAAATCCCCAAAACTCAGTTAACCAGATACAGGGCCCAGAAATGTGTATGTGGGTGTATATTATTTTTAAACCTGAGGCTTAGGTTGTGGTAAATCTCAGCTGGACAAAGGTTTGTGCCCAGGGACAGGTTACATGACTGTCACACCATCTATTCACTTTGAGTCCTATCTGTCATGCCTTGGGCTTGCACAATGCCTTTCCTTGTCAATTCTACAAGCATGCTGTATCACACCAGCACAGCAAGCTCAAAGATCAGCCTGATGCCAAGTTCTGAACCGCGATGACAACAGACGAGAAAGCTTAGCAAGCCATTTACCTCACCCTGTGTGGCAAGTCTTCTAAAATAAAAGTAAGATAAAGACAAATAAAGGAATGAGCAAATAGGACATGATTCTCAACTTTCTGCCTATTGTGTCTGATCCAAAGAGCTACAATAATGTGTAGGAAGGGGACTATGGGTGGACAAAAAAAAAAGGCTATGACAAGCATGCTGAAGCAAGGTGTCTCCGGATAGGCTGGAGGTCTCTGATCACATTCAGCATTCTCATTATGTGTTGAGTACTGACTAGTACTTATGCCAACCATTTATACAATGGTATCACCATCCATATGAGGCAGATGTTGACTCTCATTAGAGACGAATTAATGCATTAATCATATCAGAGAGAGAAATCCATTTGACTTTGCTGTCTTCAAATATGTAACAAGCACGGTGTTGTGGGTGGGGTGAAATGATGTGTATATAATAGGCTCTGTACTCTATGTCTGAGAGTGAATGGTTGATGTGACATTGTCTTGCTTATTAGCCATGTGTGTGATGGGTGACAGGATTATTCTGTCAGCCTGATTCTTGTTTCCTGTCCTCTTAGTGACACTTCATACCACCAACACCACATTCTATTCTATCTCTTTGCTCTAGGCCCACTCTCATCCTATAAACTAAAACTTTGCACCCTGTCAGATGTGTATGTGCTAGCTCAGTGTTATCACTTTTTCCTAGAGCTGTTCAGTTTATAGCCCAAAACCCAGAAGAGAATATGCTTTTTTTTTCGAGTCATGTATTCCCTTGGGAATCAATTAATGTTTTTAGAACAGCGTTTTTGACTTGTGTCAATGTACATTACTCACAGCTCAAACATGAATTTTGAAGCTACTAAGTTGCTAACAAGTTGCTAAATAAAGAAGTGCATTTCAACATTTTTCAAAGCACACCATAGTTTCAAAAACCATACCTGACTGAGGTAATTTGTTTTGCAGAACAAAACTGAAAGTGATGTTAACCACAGTCCTTAACCATAAACGAAAAACTGCTATTCCAAAATACAATTCTTGAGAAAACCCATGGCAAAATAGTTGATGTATGAATTGACAATATAAAACTGTAAATAATAATAAAAAAAAAAAAACAGTAGTATATTATATGACACTACGTTATGTTTACAGTGTTCATTATTGCTGCTTTTATTTTTAGATAAAATAATCCAAAGTGGTAAACTTGTACATTACCTTTTTTTTTTTTGGAAATAAATTTCTAATTTTATTTTATATTTTCACTAATGATGCATTAAACTGATTAAACGTGACAGTAAAGACATTTATAATGGTACAAAATATTTCTATTTTAAAATAAATGCTGTTCTTTTAAACTCTCTATTCATCAAAGAATACTGAAAAAAATGTATCATGGTTTCCACAAAAATATTAAGCAGCACATCTGTGTTAAACTTTGACAATGATAAAAAAAGAAATATGTCTCTGGAGCATCAAATCTGCATATTTGCATTGATTTCCTGATACCATGTGACACTGAAGACTAGAGTAATGGCTGCTGAAAATTCAGCTTTGTCATCCCAGAAATAAATTACATTTTAAAATATATGAAAATATTTTTGGATAATTTATGTATTTATAAAAAAAAACTATTTTTGTTCAAATAAATGCAGCCTTGATACTTAAATAAGAAACAAACCTATTTAAAAAAAATTAAATAAATAAATGAAAACATCTTATCGATCCCAAAAGATATTTTCAGGTTATGAGTTTGGCATACTAAAATCTTCTTTTAGTCATTGAATCTTGATGGAATGATGCAACTTTTGTGAAAAGACTGCAGGGAACAATCAAAAATCAACAACAGAAGTTCTGGGTGAGTTCATGCAAAGGACAGACACTAATAACATCACAGTGCACAAATCAGAGAACGAAGGCGTCATGAAAACTCATTGTGAAAATTATTCATGTAGCCGAGTTGGTTTTTCAGATGTTAGTTGTTTGTATCTTTTTGTCATCATTGTACCGTTGTATCATTGGTAATTGTTCATTAGCAGACAAGACTGTCAAAACCAGAAATGACCGTCAACAAACTCAGATTAATTCAGAAGTCACAAAAATGCTTTCAACTTATCTCACTTTCAAAAAAAAAGAAAAACCAAGTCAAAAGCAGCACAAGCGGATAAAAAGGTTGTAGGCGGCATGTGCACAGACCACATGTGGAGGGCGCTTCAAAAAGTCAATTCCTCTGAATTGCTCTAATCATTGACTGGCAGGGCATCAGACATGTTATGCCACCGGGAGAGACACACAAACTGAGGAAAGTCAGATGCAGGATTTACTTGTTTTCTGTATTAGCCTACCGTGCGGTTTTACACACAGCACACTGGAAATCAAAACTTTTTTTTTTTTTTTTTTCATTTCTGGAGAGTCCAAGATATTGATTTTATGGTCATCTTTTTAAAATATTTTACGAACACTTACAACAGCTAAATTTTTAATCAACACGTCTGAAAATAGAATCTGTACTTCGCCTGTAAATATCCCTGAAAAATAACTGCAGTATCCCATTTCACTATCAAGGTCTCTTTCATTATTTACATCTCAAAAATCCAAAGTTGTCAAGAGTAACATAAAAACTGACATACTATATCCTACATAAGTTATATTCTCCATGTTCCAAACCAGCGTTTCTCAACTACATTTGCTGCCAGTTCACTGCACAGAGCTAAATAAATGTATGATGTGGGGCAGAGCTACGGATTTGGGTATGAGTGGAGCCAAACTAACTCATAACTGTCATGTGATGAATGCAAGTCAGTCTAAGCATAAGAGCGCTCATATTTTGTACCCTCACTTTCTCACTTACACCATTCATCTCTTGTCACCTGTGTATGTGTTAGTATCTGAGAATATTGAGGTCGGTGAGAGAGAGCAAGTCACTGCAGTCACCAGTGATTCGGTTTGTAAAAGGGAACGCAGTAATATCTGGGTGGATTTTATATGTAATTTGTGTAAAGCCACCATAGACATGCAGAGGAAATTATTTGTTATAGATAATCAGCACTATTCATAGTTTTCATGTGACGTCACACTTTCCTCTACTGATTGCCAGTTATTTTTACGAAGTTTGCATTAAGTAATAATGTAGCAAGACAGTGATATTTAAAGACCAAATTCAGTATACACCTTATTGATGATGCATACTTTGTACAGGCAAGCAGATGATCCCAGAATATAAACGCAATGCACAAAGTTTAATATTAAATGTTTTCCCATAGAAAACCATTATAAAGAAAACGTCTCGGTTACGTATGTAACCCCCGAGTCATGTCGGTGACCGACAAATTAGGATCCCTACCAAAGCGCCATGGATGCTGCCCCTTCCAGTGTCCTGTGCGAGCCGCCTGCAAGCCGTTCCACTTGGAACAGGAACGTTGCAGAAGCCCCATCCTTCCCGAAGGAGGTTTCGGAAGCACTTACACATATGACATCCGTTTAGGTGCATATGGAAGATTAGAGGTGATTGTAACCCTCATGGAAATGGCAGAAGTCTGCCGTGGAAACACGGGCTCTGAGGCTATACCGTGGACTTTACACATATGGGAACCACTTAGGCCTCTACATATGGAACCCAGCCCTCTAACGGTTCTCACGGATTCATCGAGTGAGGGCCTGGCGCTGGACGTTCTGCCACGTCTGGCTGCAGAGGGGACAGAGAAGCTCGACAGGGCCTACAGTACAGACACTCTGGAGCAGTTTCAGCAAGCCGACACTAACCGGGACCTCTCAGTGCCTCTACCCGTTTGAGGTGAGAACACAGGAGGATACCGGCTCCACACAAAGGCTGTAGAATGAGCAGGAGCAGAGTTTTCATTGAAAGAAACTTTAGCTCAGTTTTCAGTTTAGGTCCCAAGAGGGTATACAGGAGGGCCGGGGAGGATTTAACCTTCTGGCCCCCCTAAGGAAGCTGATGACCAAATCATGCTTCCCTACCGACTTCCCTTCCACGGGGTCATGGTTAGCAGCAATCGCAGCGACATAGACTTTAAGGGTGGAGGGAGACAGCCTTCGCTCCAACCCTTGCTGCAAAAAGGAAAGCACGACCCTGATCGGGCATCTCCGGGGGTCTTCTTGATGAGAAGAACACCACTCGACGAACAGGTTCCACTTCAAGGCGTAAGCGTGTCTCGTAGACGGTGCTCTCGCCGAAGCGATGGTGTGAACTACCTCTTGGGGTAGGTCACCTAGAACCTCCGTGTCCCGTCCAGGGACCAGACATAAAGTTTCCAGAGGTCTGGACGCGGGTGCCACAGCATGCCCCTTCTCTGAGTCAGCAGATCCTTCCTCAGAGGAATCTGCCAGGGAGGGGCTGTCGCGAGGAGCATTAGTTCAGGGAACCAGGTCTGAAAGAGCCAATACGGCGCCACAAGCAGGACCTGCTCCTCGTCCTCCCTGACCTTGCACAGCATCTGTGCGAGAAGGCTCACTGGGAGAAACGCATACTTCCGCAGGCCCCGCAGCCAGCTGTGTGTCAGTGTGTCCGTGCCGTGTTCCCTCGGTCAGGGAGTAGAACAACTGGCAGTGAGAGGTTTCTGGAGAGGCAAACAGGTCTACCTGAGCGGCTCCGAAACGTAACCAAATCAGCTGGACCGTCTGGGGATGGAGTCTCCATTCTCCCGGGAGCATAGGTGGCGGGCGAGTTGCGACTTGCGATGGGAGTGCAGACCACCTTGTCAGTTGATGTACGTAGCGGTCGCCGTGTTGTCCGTTCGGACCAGCACATGCTTGCCTCGTAAGCACTCTTTGAGACGATTCAAGGCAAGGCGCACTGCTAACAACTCTAGGCAATTGATATGCCAGTGCAGTTGGGGGCCCGGAGGAATGTAAGTCCGACGACGGGGTGAAGGTCTGGCGACAGGCCGGTGTAACCTGGACCCACGTCAGGACTCGGCCATGAAGCCAGTGCTGGAGCGGTCTCATATGAAGAAGCCCCAGCGGTGTAACTGCCGCTGCAGCTGCCATATGCCCCAGGAGCCTCTGAAATAGTTTCAGTGGGACCGCTGTCCTGCCCTTGAACGAATTCAAGCAGTTCAGCACCGACCGCGCACGTTCCTCTGTGAGGCATGCTGTCTGTTCGACCAAATCCAACTCCATACCGAGAAAAGAGATCCTCTGCATCGGGGAGAGTTCGCTCTTTGCCTAGTTGACCTGAAGGCCCAACCGGCTGAGGTGCGAAAGCACCAAGTCCCTGTGTGCACACAACTGATGCTGAGACTGAGCTAGTATGAGCCAGTCGTTGAGGTAGTTGGGAATGCGAACGCCCTGTTCTCTCAGGGGAACAAGGGCTGCCTCCGCAACTTACGTGAAGACACAGGGCGACAGGGACAGCCCGGAGGGCAGGACCTCGTACTGATATGCTCGTCCGATCGACACATGAAAGTAGCAATCCTTCAGGTTGATTGCTGCAAACCAATCTCGGGGACGGATACACCCGAATATGCGTTTCTGCGTCAACATCTTGAATGGTAACCGGCGAAGGGTCCGGTTCAAGACACGCAGATCCAAGATTGGTCTTAACCCACCACCTTTCTCGGGTACAATGAAGTAAGGACTGTAAAACCCTGTATTCATATCAGCTGGAGGGACCGGCTCTATCGCATCCTTCGCCAGTAGGACTGTGACCTCCGCATGCAAGACAGGAGCATCGGCCGCCTTCACTGTCATGAAGCGGATGCCACTGAACTTGGGGGGATGCCAGGCAAACTGAATCACATAGCCGAGGCTGATGGTCCGCAGAAGCCAAAGCGACAGTTTTTAGAAGTAACAAAGAACAAATCAAGTCCGCAGAAGCCAACGAGATGGGTTGGGTAGCATTAGCCAGGCACCCAGATACTGTGCAAGCGCACAGGGGAAACGACCGTTTGCAGCACGACAGGGGGGTAGTGCAGCCTGAAGTGCGCAACCCACTCGACACAGGAACGACCACCGCTGAAGCACCGTCCGCCAACACAAAAAGCTCCCGAGAGCGCGCTAGACTCGTCACACACGAAGCAGTCTGGTAGGAGCAGAACGATGTTGTCGCTCGGCTCCGAAGAGAAAAGCTGGTATGCGTTGCACCAGCTGCCTTTTTATGCTCACGCTGTGATCAGCGGCAGCTGGATGCAATCATCGCATGCCAATGTGCATTGGCTCATTTAGTTTACACTCGAAGTGGATTGCTCTCTCTAAGTGAGATCCCAATTCGTCGACAATAATTTTCAGTTTCTTCATTTTTTTTCTCCATGGCACATGGTATTAACTCTTGTCTCCAGTCAGATTCAACAGCACTACATTCCCATGTCAATTCAAGTGATTCCTGACGTATTACTCATTATATTTTCCAAAAGTATATTCAAAATAAATAAATAGATATCTTTCAGCATGAACAGTTCAATCATAGATCGATAGAACAAATCATTTAGGCAACACAACATTATAATGTAGAGTATTATAAAATGTTTATATTCATTGTGAGAAATTATCCCAAAAAACAACAACAAAAAAACTCTAAAATCAGCTAATTGATGGTACATATATCATCCAACCCTAAGGCAGGCAACTATAAATGTTTTACATATAAAAAAAAAAAACATTTAAAAAAATCTGCTTTTTATCTGGTTTTGAACAACTTAAAGTTTTCTGACCACAAATAATGCTGTCATCACAGCAGATTTCACAAAACACCTACATCTGCCTTAAAAGTTGTTTTTATTTTATTAATGACAATAATTTTCAGTTTCTTCATTTTTTTTCTCCATGGCACATGGTATTAACTCTTGTCTCCAGTCAGATTCAACAGCACTACATTCCCATGTCAATTCAAGTGATTCCTGACGTATTACTCATTATATTTTCCAAAAGTATATTCAAAATAAATAAATAGATATCTTTCAGCATGAACAGTTCAATCATAGATCGATAGAACAAATCATTTAGGCAACACAACATTATAATGTAGAGTATTATAAAATGTTTATATTCATTGTGAGAAATTATCCCAAAAAACAACAACAAAAAAACTCTAAAATCAGCTAATTGATGGTACATATATCATCCAACCCTAAGGCAGGCAACTATAAATGTTTTACATATATAAAAAAAAAACATTTAAAAAAATCTGCTTTTTATCTGGTTTTGAACAACTTAAAGTTTTCTGAACACAAATAATGCTGTCATCACAGCAGATTTCACAAAACACCTACATCTGCCTTAAAAGTTGTTTTTATTTTATTAATGACAATAATTTTCAGTTTCTTCATTTTTTTTCTCCATGGCACATGGTATTAACTCTTGTCTCCAGTCAGATTCAACAGCACTACATTCCCATGTCAATTCAAGTGATTCCTGACTTATTACTCATTATATTTTCCAAAAGTATATTCAGAATAAATAAATAGATATCTTTCAGCATGAACAGTTCAATCATAGATCGATAGAACAATCATAGTACTGAAGCTGTAAAACATCAGACTCCTCCTAAGCAAGACACAAGTCCATTCCTTCAACAAAGAATAATCCCATTGATTTTAACGCTCATGCAGAGAGAACAGGAACAGACCCACTGTCAAAATAGTCAATTTGTCAATCTGCGATTCAGACTATAGTGGATTATGGCTACCTCTTCAAGTCATCAAAAAAGAAATCCATGGATGTATTGTCACTGAAATCCAAAATAACTAGGTTTTTTTGTGTTGCATTGCCTGCCTATTTAATCACGCAGTTTATTTTGTATAAATTTGCACGAAAGCATGAATCATGCTTCGAAAGCAGGATTTGGTTTTGTGGTTGTTTTTAGCCAAGGTACAGACCCATTAAAGCACACATCATGAAATTTCCTTCACTTCACCCAAATATAGGGCTATGTATATCTGTCCTACTAATCCGGTTTGGCTTCTTTTATCAAACATAGAAATATGATTCAGCCCTTTTTTCCACACATCAGCACATTTTTCTGGATTAATTTCAGTGTCACTCTGTGTAACAGATATCTGAGACAGAATGTTATTTCGATGGCAGCAAATGTGCCTTCTCTCTATTACTGTGATGATTTTTCTTCTCAGTGTTCCTCAAAGCCTGTCACAGACACAAAGGAGGTGATAGCACGACTGCACCGCTGGAAAATAGACAACTTCTCACGTCAAAATGGCCATCTCAGATTTGTCAAGTCAGTGCCATAAATCCGCTTACAGAGTCGCCTCAGGTTTCTCATAAGACTTATATTTTTAATGCAATCCGCAGCAGGTTCTGCTGAAGTACATTCTGATCCTGACAGAATTGTCAGCTGGCCTTCTTATCCTTCAACATAGCCTCTGAATTTGCATTAACATGGACTCCTTAAGCTTGACGCCAGACATATTCATGTCTCACAGCTTTTTACCCAATCAGCAACAACTAATTTTGTGTTCCAACAAACATGAGACAGACAGCTTAAAGAACAGTGGGTCTTGATACAAATATGACTTTGCTCTTGCTGCTGCTTATGTTGCTCTGTGATGTTGCTCTCACAGATATGAGATGCAAAAGGGAGAATTTTCTCAAAAACATACCCTAATCGCATTTCAATCGCAATGTTTTTAAATAACTGAATGCATGTTTAAGCCTATTAGTTTCAACTGGCAAATGAAGCATTAAAATACAAGGCAAATAAATATTCACAAAGATATTTATCTCATTTTAAAAAGAAAAAAAAATCCTATAAAATGTAAATGCAAGATGGTGCTCTGGAAATGGAGCACCCTGCAGGGCTTCATATTACAAGGCACCAAACCTTGCACTATGAAAGTATTACTGAACCCAAATAAAAAGGCAGAAAAGCCATTTTACCATGTTGGGTGGCTACATGCACTGTATGTGCTGGAGGCTTCCTGCACTATTCTGATACTTCTCAGCAATTGTCTTTACTGTGGCAATTTCACACACGTTTATTTGTGGGATTTTCCTGCCAGTCACTCACCAAACAGTTCAATCACGGATATTAGATGGGGAAAACTTGTCATTTCAAATAGCCATAATCACAAAATGCATAAATCCAGGCAAAGATACTAAACTAAAACACACCAGAGTTTTACCAACTTACTAACTTAGGAGTTTCAATAAAAAAAATCTTCTGGACATTTTCGGATATTAGTAATTGAGCTGTTTTTGTTTTGTTTTTCACAACACCCATTTTTTTCTTTGAATGAGCGCATTACAGAACTATTCATACATTTTTATACAATGCAATAAACAATTACTGGTGTTTGACAAGTATGGGACAAGGCAAGATAATACAGGTCTCTTTCTTGAGAGTGGGATGACACAATCAACAATCAGACTTGTTTCATACCCATTTTATTCCACATAGCGAGTCATAAAAACCATTATAGAAAAATGAGAAAACAAACATCAACTGCCAGCAATCACAGAATACACAAACTTTAGAGCAAAAAGATATCTTAAGTTACTCAGTATCCTCTATTTCTATATTAAGACACAATCTTCGCAGAAACATCTGACGCAATGGAGGTATAAGCTCACAACTTCTGGGGTAATTTGTCTTTGTTAACTGCTTTCCATAAAGTATAATATGACATGGTGCAATACAAAACCGTTTCAGATATGAAGTGGAAAAAAGCACATCTAAAAGCTAAAATGGTTGAAATTTAAGGCAGTTCTTAGGATCAATTGAGGTCTTTGCTATCATAGCTGAAACAGTCTGAATGTGATGCGATGATCAATATGGCACATTTGTGGGATGGTGTCAAAGGGAAATGGCTCAGCCAAGATGGAGGCATTAAGGTTTTGAATGTATGGCTTATGCAGGAATGAAGACTCCTTTGTTTGAACATTTATGAGGAACCATCCTATGGAGATGATGCTCCTGTCTTGCGTGCGGAGGTCACAGTCCTACTGGCAAAGGATGCGATAGAGCTGGTCCCTCCAGCTGATATGAATACAGGGTTTTACAGCCCTTACTTCATTGTACCCGAGAAAGGCGGTGGGTTACGACCAATCTTGGATCTGCGTGTCTTGAACCGGGCCCTTCGCCGGTTACCATTCAAGATGTTGACGCAGAAACGCATATTCGGGTGTATCCGTCCCCGAGATTGCTTTGCAGCAATCGACCTGAAGAACTTATATATATGAGTTTTCAGTCAGTCAGAAATCAATAACTATACAGCCATTAAGAACTGCAAATAGCCTTTGAATTCCTTTTCTAATTTTGTAAGATGGTCTGCCGGCTAGTGCTACATGCGGTCAAAGTGTTAAATTATTGTATTTAAACAGTTGAATTAGCTGCATAAAGGTGCTGTCACATTTACCGTTGTTCGTCAAATTTTGTGAGCAAGTTTTAATTCTAATACGAATCCTAGTGATTGAAAATTTCACACGAGGGCGAAAGATTTCCCCACGCAGTTATCGCGACAAGTTTTTCACGGATTTGCAGTGTTTACCAATAGACATTTCTTTAATTTGAAAGTGACTTCTGTGTGAATGAAGCTTTATGCATCGCTATACAGCTGACAATATACAATGGACATTTTTTGTCTGCCAAACATCTAGCCAAATGTTAGCGTACCTTAAAGCAGTGTTTCCCAACCTTTTTTTAGTCGCGGCACCCTTTGGAAATTTTAACAAACTTGTGGCACCCTACAAAATACATTTTGTCACAATATTTGAATTTCTAACATCGATATGATCATTTGAAAAGTAGATATTCGGTACAACAGGGAAGAACTGCAGAATATAATGTCATACAGATATTTTTAATATTATTAAAACATTTTGTCCATCAATGGTGGCAATCAGTAGGCTAATTTCTAATGAAGAGACCAATATATATAACAGATTTTAATGTAGGCTTTTATACATATGTAAACATTATTTAATTACCATTATAACTAGCTATCTCACAAATTTTTGCTCACTCAGTGTTTTTTTAATTTTACAGTGGGGTAATTTTGATGCAGTAGCACGAGCTTGACTTCAAACTTTGAATTGAATAAAAAATGACAAGTAAGCAGTCAGTAATAAAATAAGAAGAAATAAAGAAATTAAGTGTGGGCTGCACACTGCGCTCCAGAGTCCTCTTCTGTCAATGAATCTGCCTCAGAGGCCTCTCCTGTCTATGAATCTGCACCAGAGGCCTCTCCTGTCTATGAATCTGCACCAGAGGCCTCTCCTGCCTATGAGTCTGTCTCAGAGGCCTCTCCTATCCATGAGTCTGCCCCAGTGGCCTCTGCTGCCTATGAGTCTGTCTCAGAGCCCTCTTCTATCCACGAGTCTGCTCTAAGGGCCTTTCCTGTGCATGAATCCGCTGCAGAACCTCCAGAGGTGGCGGCATCCTCTGCAGAACCTCCTGACGTGGTGGCATCCGCTTCTGAACTCACTGCCTGCCCTGTCACGGCCACGGAGGCCGTTCGCAAACTCACAGACTGTCTAGTCATGGCCACGGAGGCCGTTCACGAACTCACTGCCTGCCCTGTCACGGCCACGGAGGCCGTTCATGAACTCACTGCCTGCCCTGTCACGGCCATGGAGGCCGTCCATGAACTCACTGTCTGCCCTGTCATGACTATGGAGGCCGTTTTTTAACTCACTGTCTGTCCTGCCACGGCCAAGGAGGCCGTTCATGAACTCACTGTCTGTCCTGTCACGGCCATGGAGGCCGTTCACGAACTCACTGTCTGTCCTGTCACGGCCATGGAGGCCGTTCACGAACTCACTGTCTGTCCTGTCACGGCCATGGAGGCCGTTCACGAACTCACTGTCTGTCCTGTCACGGCCATGGAGGCCGTTCACGAGGCCGTTCATGAACTTACTGTCTGTCCTGCCACGGCCAAGGAGGCCGTTTATGAACTCACAGTCTGCCCTGTCACGGCCATGAAGGCCGTTTATGAACTCACTGTCTGTCCTGTCACGGCCATGGAGGCCGTTCACGAACTCACTGTCTGTCCTGTTATGGCCACGGAGGCTATTGATGAACTCACTGTCTGTCCTGCCACGGCCAAGGAGGCCGTTTATGAACTCACAGTCTGCCCTGTCACGGCCATGAAGGCCGTTTATGAACTCACTGTCTGTCCTGTTATGGCCACGGAGGCTATTCATGAACTCACTGTCTGTCCTGTTAAGGCCACGGAGGCTGTTCATGAACTCACTGTCTGTCCTGCCATGGCCAAGGAGGCCGTTCATGAACTCACTGTCTGTCCTTTCACGGCCAAGGAGGCCATTCAAGAATTCTCTGCTTGCTCTGTCACAGTCAAGTGGTCTGTCCATGTCTCTGCTCCGCCATGGCTTCCTGCTCTGCCGTCATCACCCGGCCGACCTGCTCTGCCTGCACTGCCATGGATGCCTGTTCTGCCTGCTCCGCCATGGCTCCCTGATCAGCCTGCACCGCCATGGCTCCCTAATCTGCCTGCTCCGCTATGGCCCCCCGCTCTGCCTGCTCCTCTTCATGGGCCTGGCCCTCCATCCCTTCCCCAGTTCCGCCTCCACTCCACCACCATCCTGGACTTGTTGGGTTTTGTTTGGGCGTCTGGAGCCGCCCGGGGGGGGGGGAAGTAATGTGGTGTTTTGTTTCATGTTCATGT
>NW_015542454.1:172732-174389 GCF_001515605.1 Sinocyclocheilus anshuiensis
TACTTGTCATTTTTTATTCAATTCAAAGTTTGAAATCAAGCTCGTGCTGCTACATCAAAATTACCCCACTGTAAAATAAAAAAAAAACACTGAGTGAGCAAAAATTTGTGAGATAGCTAGTTATAATGGTAATTAAATAATGTTTACATATGTATAAAAGCCTACATTAAAATCTGTTATATGTATTGGTCTCTTCATTAGAAATTAGCCTACTGATTGCCACCATTGATGGACAAAATGTTTTAATAATATTAAAAATATCTGTATGACATTATATTCTGCAGTTCTTCCCTGTTGTATCGAATATCTACTTTTCAAATTATCATATCGATGTTAGAAATGATAGAATATTGTGACAAAATTTATTTTGTAGGGTGCCACAAGTTTGTTAAAATTTACAAAGGGTGCCGTGACTAAAAAAAGGTTGGGAAACACTGCTATAAATAGCCTAAATTAGCGTTGGGCGATAAATGATATCATATCGAGATTATGATAAAATGTATGTTAATAATGATGATAAGCTCTGGACATTTTTACTCAATATGGATTAATCACAACAGAAATAAATGTTACAGCAATCAGTCAGTGCATGTCGCTAATATGTCTGCATGTTCGGTGTGTCTGTGTGAATGCGTGGAGTAGTTTCATCTGATACACAAACTCAAACACACGTGACTCGCGGCGTTTTCAGCATCTGCGTCTCAATATATGAGGACATGAACACATGCATTTCATCTTCAGAGCTGCTCTGAGAGTCACTTCACCAGCTTTATGCAGTTTAATTTGAGAAAAAATACCGTCAAATACATGCTGAAACTAAAACTAAAACTGAAAGACCTTCATGACAAACCGTCAAAATAAAAGTCCGGTTTAACTTAAAATTATATGACTGAATATATTACTACTGTATACTACAATGCAGTTCTCAAAATAATAATATTATTATTATTTTTAAGGAATATCATATAACCAAGTAATTTTTTTATTATTATTAATTCATACAGTTCTGTTGTGCAGCATCATGTCTGATAAAATAAAATAAATAAATAAAATAAAAAAATAAATAAAAAATGCAATGTTTTGTTGTAAATTGATTTTCATTTGATTACATTTTAAAAGAGTGAATAAATCGTTAAAGTTTTATTGATTAATTTCACTAGACACCATTTTTATGATAAATTTGTACTGAATCATAAAACATGGAATCCATAAGAAATCAAATGGAAAAGAGAATTTAGTGAAAAATAAAATGCATTTTTGCATAAAATGCAAAATATCAAGATATTAGAGAAAAAATACAATTATATATATATATATATATATATATATATATTGTGACGGACGTCCCGGAGCTTCATCAGCGTCGCCCTGGCAACAAGCGAGGAACACCTTCCCGTCCTCATCACAGGCTGATCGGTCACAGCTGCAGCTCATCAGGAGGCGGCTACATAAGCCACGCACGCCTGGCCACCGGTGAGAGACTTCTCCATGAGACTGAGCATTAACTCGCCCTCTCATTTCTCCCACAGACAGCAGCGTGTGACCGACCAGCCTCACAGGAGCACAGCACGGACCCAGTACACTGGGAAGAAGGACGACAGCACTCACGGCACCGGAGCACCCACCTGGACCTTTCCCCTTTCACTCACCCACTTGT
>NW_015542454.1:174442-181694 GCF_001515605.1 Sinocyclocheilus anshuiensis
TCACTCACGGCACCAGAGCACCCACTTGGACCTTTTCCGTACTCACCCACTTGTAAATAAATCCACCCTCCGGGGCATTTATTGAGCCATCCTTGTCGTGTGATTCTTCACCCCGTGACAATATATATATATAATGTATTGGAGTATATCAAACAAATAGCCCTTGAGACTATTTTATCCCTTCAGGGAGCCCTCATTCACAAAAAGTTTGGAGACCCCTGGTCTACGGTTTGGACTCTCTGGAGCGGTTTTAGCAAGCCAACCCGAAGCCGGGGCCTCTCGGTGCTTCTACCTGTTTGAGGGGAGAACACAGGAGGATACCGGCTACACACGAAGGCTACAGAATCTAGCGAACGTGTTGGGGGTCTACAAATATCTGCCAGCGAGGCGCCACAAGCCAGCGCCCAGGAGGATGCAACACTTCTAGTAGAGTGAGTTCGCAACCTGAACGGGCAGGGTACACCCTGTGCCTGATAAGCCAGGGTGATGGCATCCACTATCCAGTAGGTGGAGGGAGACAGCCTTCGCTCCAATCCCTGCTGCAGAAAGGACAGCACGACTCTGATCGGACATTTCCGGGGGTCTTCACGGTGAGAAGAGTGCCATTCGATGTTCCACTTCAAGGCATAAGCGTGTCTCGTAGACGGTGCTCTCGCCGAAGTGATGGTGTCAACTACCTCTTGGGGTAGGTCACCTAGAACCTCCGCGTCCCGTCCAGGGACAAGACATGAAGTTTCCAGAGCTCTGGACGCGGGTGCCACAGAGTGCCCCGTCTCTGAGTCAGTAGATCCTTCCTCAGAGGAATCTGCCAAGGAGGGGCTGTCACGAGGAGCATCAGTTTCGGGAACCAAGTATGAGTGGGCCAATAAGGCGCCACGAGCAGGACCTGCTCCTCGTCCTCCCTGATCTTGCACAGTGTCTGTGCAAGAAGGCTTACAGGGGGAAATGCATACTTCCGAAGGCCAGCTGTGAGCCAGTGCATCCGTGCCGAGTGTTCCCTCGGTCAGGGAGTAGAACAACTGGCAGTGAGAGGTTTCTGGAGAGGCAAACAGGTCTACCTGAGTGGCTCCAGAACGACTCCAAATCAGCTGGACCCTCTGGGGATGGAGTCTCCATTCTCCCGGGAGCGCAGCTCATGACAGCTCGTCGGCTGCCCAGTTGTGCAGCCAGGAATGTGAATGGCACGAAGCGACCTCAGATGCTTCTGACACCAGAGGAGGAGGTGGCGGGCGAGTTGCGACAAGCGACGGGAGCGTAGACCACCTTGTCGGTTGATGTACGCAACGGTCGCAGTGTTGTCCGTGCGGCCCAGCATGTGCTTGCCTCGTAAGCGCCCTCTGAGATGGTTCAGGGCAAGGTGTTCTGCTAACAACTCTAGGCCGTTGATGTGCCAGTGCAGTTGGGGGTCCGTCCAAACCCAGACACTGCGTGCCCATTGTACGTGGCCCCCCAGCCGGTGGTGGAGGCATCCGTGTAAACCACAGCATGCCTGGAGACCTGTTCTAAGGGCACTATTGCCTGGAGAAATGCCAGGTCTGACCACGGGGTGAAGGTTTGGTGGCAGCACGGTGTGACTTGAACCCGGTGAATGCCGCATTGCCACGCCCACCTTGGGACTCGGCCATGGAGCCAGTGTTGAAGTGGTATCATATGAAGCAGACCCAGTGGTGTGACTGCCGCTGCAGCTGTCATATGCCCCAGGAGCCTCTGAAACTGTTTCAGTGGGACCGCTGTCCTGCTCTTGAACATGTTCAGGAAGTTCAACACCGACTGAGCACGTTCCTACATGAGGCGTGCTGTCTGCTCGACAGAATCCAACTCCATACCGAGAAAAGAGATCCTCTGCGTCTAGGAGAATTTGCTCTTTTTCCCAGTTGACCCGAAGGCCCAACCAGCTGAGGTGTGAGAGCACCAAGTCCCTATGTTCGCACAGCTGATCCTGAGATTGAGCTAGTATGAGCCAGTCATCGAGGTAGTTAAGAATGCGAACACCCTGCTTTCTCAGGGGAACAAGGGCTGCCTCTGCAACTTTTGTGAAGACACGGGGCGACAGGGACAGCCCGGAGGGCAGAACCTTGTACTGATATGCTCGTCCTTCAAACGCGAACCGCAGCAATGGTCTGTGGTGCGGAAGGATCGACACATGAAAGTACGCGTCCTTCAGGTCGATCGCTGCAGACCAATCTCGGGGATGGACGCACCCGAAGATGCGTTTCTGCGTCAACATCTTGAATGGTAACCGGTGAAGGGTCAAGATACGCATGTCCAAGATCGTTCATAACCCAATGCCTTTCTTGGGTACAATGAAGTAGGGGCTGTAAAACCCCGTCTTCATATCGGCTGGAGGGATCGGCTCTAATGAATCGTTCGCCAGTAGGACTGCGATCTCCGCACGCAAGACAGGAGCACCGGCCGCCTTCACTAATGTGAAGCGGATGCCACTGAACTTGGGGGGACGCCGGGCGAACTGAATCGCATAGCCGAGGCTGATGGTCCGCAGGGGCCAGCGAGACGGTCTGGGTAGCCAGGCACCCAGACACCGTACAAGCTGGACCAGCGGGACCACCGATGTACCCGTGGTGGGGCAGCGAGGTGTAATGCTTACCTGGTTCCATGGTTTGGCAGAGGGTGCGTGAGTAGGGCCTTTGATAACGCTCTTGAACCACCCGCTACTGCCTGCTGGTGAGAGAGGAGGATGAGTGTGGTCCGGTGTTGGTCCGTCCGCGACTCTCCATGCCCTCTTGGGACCCAGAGACAGAGAAAACTGCTCTCTCGTCGAGATTTTTGGAAACCAGATTCTCCACCCGGCCCTCCGCCGGGCGAGGGAGAGCTGCATTCACCATCCCCCAAAGAGCAGTTCTCTCTCTCTCCCCGGGCCGCCCGTCCCAAGGTCTCTTGCTCTTCCGCTCACCGCCAGGTTTGACGGGCAACCTGCCTACACCCAGCTCCACGGCGCCGCTTGCTTGAGGCTGCTGCGGATGTGGCACAGGAATGGGGGTGGACGCAGGGGGCCACCCTCGGCAACGAGCAGGCTGGGGCGCTGCGGCCGGCGGACGGATGGAGGCAGCAGCTGTGTCGGATCGCCTCAGTCTGCTCCTGTGCAGCCGAGAACTGCTGGGCCATGTTCTCGACTGCGTCTCCGAAGAGGCCGGTCTGGGACACAGGGACCTTGAGGAACCGAACTTGTCAGCGTCCATCATGTCGACCAGACACAGCCAGAGGTGATTCTACTGGACCACAAGTGTGGACATCGCACGACCCAAAGAACTCGCAGTGACCTTCGTCGCTTGGAGCTTGAGGTCAGTTGCGATTCGGAGCTCTTTTAGATCTTCCGGAACGTGACCACCCTCGTGCAGGTGCCTAAGTGCTTTAGCCTGAAGAACCTGCAGTGACGCCGTAGCATGTAAGGCAGAGGCAGCTTCTCCACAGGCCGAATAAACATCGCCGGACAGACCAGACAAGTACCTACAGACCCGGGAGGGGAGGCACAGTTCGCCCTGCCGGGTGAAGGCGGTATTAGGACACAACTGCATCGCAACTGACCGCTCCAACGGGGGGACCCCATCCAATGCAGCGCCAATGCAATGCAGCCCCTCGAATGCAGCGATCGACATCTGGTCGTTGGGAGGAGCGCCAAAGGATACTGCTGGTACGCTCCTTGTAGAGGGCCCAGCATATTCCATTGGCAACTCAACTGGTTGCAGAGTGCAAGTGGAGCAATGGTCCGCCGAGGGTTGGTTTCCTGGAGGGTTTGCCATCACTGTTACCCTCAGACCGCCCGTGCTACTGCCTGAAGTAGCCCCCGCCTGACAGAGGCAATGTAGCTCTGTCCCTTTGAGGTAACGGAGTTTGGCCCGCGACTCCGAGATGATCATCTTCCCGCAATGAGAACATGACTCATCCACAAACACCACCTCGGCGTGTTTAATGCCCAGACACGTGAGGCAGCGATCGTGACCATCACCCAACGCCAGGTAACGACCACATCCAGAAATGCCCGGGTGACACGTTGTCTATAGCAAGACCCACATTGTCTTTACAAAGACGTAACGTTGAGTTTGCCACACAACGTTGTCTTTAAAAAGACGCACCCGAAATTGCTCTTTTAGGGAAAAAGCTATTTTAGCGTGCTGAGGCGCACAGGGGAGATGATCATCTGCAACACAAACGGGGTAGTGCAGCCTGATGTGCGCAACCCACTCGACACGGGAAACCACCTGAAGTAGCCCCCGCCTGACTGCCACCATGACGAGAACTAGATTGAGGCAGAGGCAACGGAGCCCCGCCCCTTTGAGGTAACGGAGCTTGGCCCGCAACTCCGAGATGATCATCTTCCCGCAATGAGAACATGACTCATCCACAAACACCACCTCAGCGTGCTAAATGCCCAAGCACGTAAGGCAGCGATCGTGAACATCACCCAGCGCCAGGTAACGACCGCATCCAGAAACGCAGGGGTGATACATTGTCTATAGCAAGACCCACATCGTCTTTACAAAGACGTAACGTCGAGTTTGCCAGACGCAACGTCATCTTTAGAAAGACGCACCCGTGAATGCTCTTTTAGGGAAAAAGCTCTTTCAGCGTGCTGAAGCGCACAGGGGAGATGGCCGCCTGCAACACAAACATGGGGGTAGTGCAGCCTGATGTGTGCAACCCACTCGACACGGAAAACCAACACCGCTGAAGCGCCGTACCGCCAACACCAAGAGCTCCAAAGAGCGTGCTGAACTTGTTCAGTCTTCTTCTCTCAGTAGTCAGGAGCAGAACGATGTGATTGCTCGGCTCCGAAGCGAAAAGCTGAATATACACTGCACCGGCTGCCTACTTATACTCACACTGTGATCAGCGGCAGCTGGATGCAATAATCGCATGCCAATGTGCATTGGCTCATTTAGTTTACACTCGAAGTGGATTGGTCTCTCTAAGCGAGATGATGTCGAGAGTGACCGACTGAAAGGGAACTGAACTTTATTTACAACATTATTTTCTGTTTTGTCTTCAAAAATAGAAAATAGGGTGAAAATACATTCAAACGTGAACATTTATTGTTATCTTGTCAAATGTAAAAATAATGAAAAAATAATAATAATTTGGGCTTTGGAAAGACTGGGTTTAAATGTTCAACAACAAAGAAATTAATGAAAGTGGCAAGACAAATGTGATTACACACATTGTGGCTCTTTTTAAGCGGCTCGGCAGCCCAATGTTGTGCTCATTTGGTTAGGAACTTAACACATGCACAGAATAGACTTTCAACAATGATTTGTTTGTGACTGCCATTATGCAACATAATAAACATTAATTAACATATTACATTTAAAATATTCAATTAATTATTAAGAAAATAATATAACTCAAATGCAAGTTAGTTAAGCTTATGAAAACAGGCCTAGATAAAATGTTATCATATTGTCTGTCATGTAAATTCAGTAACATGCACTGACTCTTTTGTTTCACCAACTTTTTTCTTTGATATATTGTAGGCCTACATTGGCTTTGAAATGATCAATATAGGCTATTTTGTTTACCTTGTCTCTGATAACCTGGACAAGAAAAGAGAAATATCCACACAATACATTTACAAGTGGTTTTCACACATTACATTTACATTTTACACAAAGCTTTTGGGAAATGTGTCATAGAGATCAGTTCTACATTAGTACTTACAGTGTATTCCAGAATTCTGAGATGCTTCTTTTTCTCATTTACTTTAACATTTTTTTTCATTATAAATTATAATTTCTACATAAAAATGTGTGAAAATGTTTTTAAAAAAATTAAAAGAAGTCTAAGACTAGAAGTGACTGCTTCTATTCTGCATACAAATGTACATTTCTGCATAAAAATGTAAAGTGAAAATTGTATTTGTATATACATATATATATATATATAATTGTATTAGACCACTAGTAAATGCTTATTTTTTCTCATTTAATTTAACTTTTTTTTTTCATTATAAATTCTAATTTCTGCATAAAATTTGTTAATGTTTATTTTAAGAGTTAAAATAAGTCTAGGACCACTAGTGAATGCTTCTAATCTGCATACAAATGTAAATTTGTAAAATGAAAAATATATTTAAAAAGTCTTAGACCATTAGTAAATGCTTTTAATTAATTATAAAATGTACTTTTAGCATAAAAAATTTGAGTAAAAAATGTATTAGAAAATCTAACATGCATTTCAGAATTTGGCTATTTGATTAGTGGCCTAGAAATAGTGCAGAAGTTATGTTCCAGGTTTAAATCTAATTTTGAATCCCAGATTTTTTTTTATGTGGTCTCAGACCTCTGAAGCCCACTGCACTTGTTACTAACTTAATGCTTTAAGAAACTCAGCTCTGATATTTTAAGAGACTCTGCCTTTTATTCGAAAGTAACACTGTGTGTTAGGCCAACAGAGAGAGCTTTATGCACTGATGTTCCATAATAAAATGTTTTATCGACAGACACAGAAATTTAAAAAATAACCAGTGGATATTATTATTAATATTTTAAAAGCAGCACACTATAGAGAGAGCTATATGGCAAAACTTCAGAGAAGTGCACTTCCATCAGCTCTAACTCTGGCAGCCTTGTCTACGGAGCCACTGCCTTTGAGAAGAAGACAAATGATACCACTTTCCTCTGTATGTTCAACAGTGTTAGTGCACAGAAGGGGGCATTGCGGTCTTAAGTGTAGTGGAAGATCCTCCGGATTCTTCTGGACTGAAACATCCAGGGGGAGATGAACAATAATGAGGTAAAGAAGTCCTCTGACCTTCATCACTGGGATGATCGCAGTGAACTCCTACTAGGGACTGTGGTGGAATGTAAAACTGTAGACTACAACACTTGCAATGCTATAAGCAATGCAATGCAGAAAGCAGAGCCAAAAGTTGTGCTTCACGACTCTGCTCTCTGCCGATGCATATAAAATAAGTCAAACAAAGCATTTTAAATCATTTATGAATGCAATAATCTATTACAAAAAAATAAACAATGGATTGATTATTTCATTTCTCACAAGATTGCTAAAAAAAATTGCACTGGCAAAATTTGAAAGAATGCAGTTAGCACCGTTATAACTTATCTGAAAAACATGACTACACAAGGAGCTGAAGTGTTTATTGCCCTCACATGAAGCCTTCCTCTCCAGCACAATTTGAATTCTGTAGCATAAAATCTTGCTATTGTCAGACTCTGTTCCATGTTTTGTCTGTGTCTTGCTCCCCAGGTGTTCCTTTCCCATGTTTAATTTGTCCCAGGTG
>NW_015542454.1:181874-184812 GCF_001515605.1 Sinocyclocheilus anshuiensis
AAATAAAGTCTTGTCAACATATTCTCCAGCGTCTCCTCGTCCCTCGGGTGTGTGCAACGTGACAGCTATGTTATGTAATTCACTAGGGATGCACAATACATCAGTACCATATCAGTTACCGGGTAATATTAGTATTTTTATTTATCATAACAGTCCATACTGGATATATTTCAGCCAATACAAACATATGTAATTATGTGTTTCCAGTCCATAGGCTCATTGGAAATACGGTATTCTGCCTACATTTCTGCAAAATATGTAGCTATATGTACATTTCACTGTAGATTTCAGGTGAAATGTACACTAGACGCAGTAAAACACCAACAACGTTTTTTTACCATAGTGCATAGTGCATTTGTAAAATAATACTTTTTAACATTTGCATCACATAATTGGTCCCATATGTAGGGCTTTTCTGATGTAGCAAACTTGCCCAGTAGCAGTGTTGCACTTGTGATTGTTAGCGCTCAGGTACAAGTCCCGTGAAACAAATCTTGACACACAAAAGAGCTCATAGACTTGTAGAAGCAAGTTAAAATGGCTTGGTTGCTTCAGGAAATGCATTTTTATCTCACGTTTGCTTTTGTTAACACTATCGTTTAGATTTAGGGTAGGGTTTAGTGTAGGTGGTATGTAACCTTTAAGCAGTGGTGTATAAAGTACCTGAAAGCCATGCTCAAGTAAAAGTACAGATATCTTACCAGAAAATGACTTTGGTAGAAGTTGAAGTCACCATTTAGAATATCTAAATGCTATTTCAGATGCAGATTCCAGAAATGTTTTCTTATCTTGGAATGAAAGACACTAAGTACCGGATGAAGTGCTTCTTATTCTTACCCAAAAATACAAAACGGAAGAAAGAGTTCAAACTGAACACAGTCTTGCTACTCAAGCTGTGTATGAACATTTATTATAGTCGAAATAATACAAACATATGTAATTATGTGTTTCAAGTCCATAGGCTCATTCGAAATACGTGCCTCTAAATACATGTCTGCAAAACTGAAAAAAACGTATCTATGCATACGAATCGCAGCAGTTTCCAGTTGAAATAAACACTAGAGGCAGTAAAACTCCAACAACTTTTATTCCTTTTCACACAAAGTATGATTTACAGGTCCACAGTTTCGATTAATAAAGCCTAATTTTCACATAATTACTTTAGGGATATTATGTTTTATATTCAAAACAATTTTAACATGCTGGGAAGGTTTCAGATCTGATACTTTTGAACGTTAACATCAAAATCCAGCTTCATATGTATGGGTTTTCAAGTTCAGAAGATTTGTTCGGTAGCTCACACAGTATGGAGTTGCACTTGAGTGGTAAAGAGCTCCGGTATGAGTCCCGTGAAACTATGCTTCGACAAAACAGTTCAAACCTGCATACAAGGAAGTTAAAATGGCACGGTTGCATCAACAAATGCATTTTTATATCAGTTTTGCATTTGTTAACACTATCGGGTAGGTTTAGGGTTGGGTTTGGTGTAGGGGATATTTCCAACACTATAGATCATTAACCTTAGCGACACTCCCCGGATATTTTAATTATGAACCGCCGCAATACGCACCTGAAGCAACATAATAAAAACACAGC
Source organism: Sinocyclocheilus anshuiensis (assembly GCF_001515605.1). Classification (NCBI taxonomy): domain Eukaryota; kingdom Metazoa; phylum Chordata; class Actinopteri; order Cypriniformes; family Cyprinidae; genus Sinocyclocheilus; species Sinocyclocheilus anshuiensis. The sequence continues at coordinate 183,471 of NW_015542454.1, forward strand.
AATACGTGCCTATAAGAATGTAAAAAAAACTTACCAGGGTCACGTATTGAATCAGTGTTTTAGCGCCACTCACTGGACATTTTCCATTGTTGAGTTAGTTGTCATGGTTTCTGATTAGTTATCATTTAGTTTGATCGTTTTCCCACTGTTTGGACTTTGGAGAGGTTGATTCATTGGCCCCATTGCTCTCACCTGAACCTGTCTACTCTCTGTCAGTTTTGCCAGTCCCGCCCAACCTTCCTCTCCCACCACCTCTCCAAAATGCTATTGAGACTGCTTTTTGTTGGATTTTGTATTGTTTTCCAAGCCTCTCCCCAGTCCCCAACCATTGCTGCCTCCCATCAGTACCTTAGATCCACCTCAGCCTCCTCTCAGTGGTGTGGTAACATCGTTGGACTGCTGAGAACCATCTCCTCATGGGGATGGGGAGTCGAAGCTTTGCCTCCTTCGGGTATTTGGCCTCACCGGCTCCCTCGGTATGTCGGCTCCACCTGGGTCGGACATCGCCCAGTGTTGTGACAATTGGTCCTTAAAATAAAGTGTTACCATTTATATACATTAATTAACCATTTTTCATTCTGTACATTATAATGTGATGTTTAAATTTACCTGTAGCATTTAAACTTTGTTTTATGCTGCTTTTTCTTTTTTATACAAAAGTATAAAAGTATCCATGTATTGGTTATCTACCATAAAATCAAAATAACTACTGTCTTACTGCAAACATGCTTTCTTCCCTACTTCTCAAACTATTATTTTTCCAATAGTTAATATTAACAGCAAAGTGGAGAGAAGCTGGAGTGTATGGAATTTTGTTCTAATGAAAAACTATTATAGAATGTCCAAATACAAATCAAATTATTTGATAGGCCCAAATGAAATATAGTGAGTGCTGCACTGAAGCAATAACTTGCTCTATTACCCTCATATGAACCTGTGCAACCAGAAATGATTGAACTCAGCAGGACAGAGGGTATTCTCTGTGGATGCCGTAGTAGATGACCCAGAAAAATACTGAATCCAGAAAGATCACAGAAATCATCACCTGATCCTGCATCGATCCGGTATTGTAAGTTTCATTTGTTTGCCATCAAAGGAACACAAATAACCTATCTGGTCCCTAAGCAGAATATTGATCAGGTGGATGCGAGCAGATGCATGTAGTCTCAAAGATTAAAAAGTGGCAACATCCAGGTTAATTTTCCATGAAAACAGAGTATGGTACAGCATTCTAAAAGAAGAGCCAAATTCATGGATTTACAAACAGATTTTCAATTCAATTCAAGTTTATTTGTATAGCGCTTTTTACGATACAAATCGTTGCAAAGCAACTTTACATAAA
>NW_015542454.1:184946-189720 GCF_001515605.1 Sinocyclocheilus anshuiensis
GTTGGCATCATCTCTTCTCAGGTGTTCTGGATCCAGACTGAAGCTTGTGTAAATCCTAGTTACCACGGGATGTCATTCCGGAGAAACAAACAGAGACATAAATGCTGTTACAACCAAGTAAAATTAATTTGTTTAACCTAAGCTAAAGAATAATTTTAATCAAATATAATTTGAAAGAAATGCTCAGAAAGGCTATTCCAGAGTTTGGGAGCCAAATGAGTTTTGTGACCTTAGGGAGTTTGATGGATTATATGAAGCTTGTGTAAATCCTAGTTACCACGGGATGTCATTCCGGAGAAACAAACAGAGACATAAATGCTGTTAAAACCAAGTAAAATTAATTTGTTTAACCTAAGCTAAAGAATAATTTTAATCAAATATAATTTGAAAGAAATGCTCAGAAAGGCTATTCCAGAGTTTGGGAGCCAAATGAGTTTTGTGACCTTAGGGAGTTTGATGGATTATACCATGGTAGAAGACTAGTTAGGTATGCAGGAGCTAACCCATTAAGGGCCTTATAGGCAAGTAGGGGCCTGAAACCTGACTGAAATTCTTCATAGAGATAATTTTTTTGCAGGAAGGAGCACAATTGAGCAGACACAACTTTTTTCAAAAATTTTAGACATAAAAGGAAGATTTTAAGATTTCTGGTGAATATGGAAAAATATGAGTCTGAAAACACTGCAGTACAGTTAAAAACACTCCGAGGACAAACCTACGCAGCACTGTGCCACATGATCAGGAATGTCATCAAAAATCTCCCTTAGTGATAGACTGCACTGCTTGAATATAGAAGTGAAAAAAGAAGCATTAAAAGAACCTTGATATATTTTGTTTGAAGCTAGTACATCTACACTGTGCTATTTCTTAGTGTGCTGAGGACATCTACTGGCACTACATTTGTTACATGATCACTTTTCTTACTCTGGGCTATAAGATCCAGTTCATCAAAGCTCTCAACCACCATAGCAATGGTGCAAATCACTAAGGATGAACAGCCGCCTCAGTTGATTTGTGTCCTCTGCCCACCCATCTCGCCCATGTTCCACTGTCTAAATTGCTAAATGGTGTTATATTTCCTAGCTCTTTTTCTGAATGCATGAGAGATTTGTTGCTGTCTCTCTGTCAGGTGAATGTGCAAAGTGTAATACAGACTTATGGCTGCTCTGTTCCTCTTTCCTGACATGGCAAAAAATTCTCTGCCGCTCCATTTAACAAAGCTCCTCGCACTGGCACCAGCTTTGAAATGACCTTCATTAAATTGATATTTTCCTGCAACGCAGATTGAAACATTCATTGTCTCCTCCTACACACTCTGACCGGTGTAATAGGCATGAGTGTCTGGAGTAATTTTTATAGCTTCTTTTAGAACATCGTTCATTCTCCCACAAGTTATTCTCCATACTTATTCTCAAGTATGTATGCACACTTCTCAGAAACATACATAATAGGCTTTGTTGTGCAACATCAAGGCTGCACACATGGCCCAGTTTTTCTGTCAGGGAGCTAAATTAAATATGGTTACCTATGGCACCATGGTGGACTTTTGAGAAAAACTTGGGCAGGTTTTCACAGGACACTGTATGGAAAATGACATGGCAGGTAAGTAGTGGCAAATATTGCATGCTAAAACATGCTTTAGCTCCTAAAACAAGTACAAACGTTACAGGAAAAGTTGGCTGTAAATTTACTCACCCCCGGGCCTTTCAAGATGGTCACCAATGGATCCTCTGCAGTGAATGGGTGCCATCAGAATGAGTTCAAACAGCTGTTGAAAATATTAGAATCATCCACAAATAATCCACACGACTCCAGTCCATCAATTAATGTCTTGTGAAGCAAAAACCTGTGTGTTTGTAATAAACAAATGCATCAAAACGTTTTTAACTTAAAATCTTTGCTTCCAGCTAAAATACCAGTACACTATACACAATATTGCTTTCTTCATTGAAAAAATATGTTTTGTCTGAATCAGGCGAGAAATATGAAGAGATCAAGCAGTGTTTACAAGCGAAAACAGTCCAAAACAGTTCTAAACAAATATGTTGGTGTATTTTGAAGTGAGAAGACAACAGGGATGGACTGGAGGAAACGTTATTATAGCTTATGGACTGGTATTTTGGCCAGAAGCGATGGTTTAAGTTAAACGTTTTAATTATATGTTAGACATTAATTGATAGACTGGATGGAACTGTCATTGTGACGGCACCCATTCACTGCAGAGGATCCATTGGTGAGCAAGTGATGTAATGCTAAATTTCTCCATATCTGTTCCCATGAAGAACCAAACTCATCTACATCTTGGATGGCCTTTTCATTTTCTGGTGCCGTTTATTTCCAAGATTTCCATTCACAAACATTCACTCTACAAAGTTTAGGAAGAAAGGAAGTTTAGGAATATAAGCTTAAAATATTAATGAAATTATGCGGTATTGCTCTCCACTAACATCATATGATACAGTATATTAAGATTTTTCTCAGATATACAGATTCAATTTTCTGTTCCATTTGCAAACAATTTGCTTAAATATGCAATGACACCCTTGGATAATTAAAAACAAGACATTGTCACTTTTTGGCAGAATAACAACAAAAATAAATAAATAAATATTTTTTAAAAGCCTGGGCATTGGTATCACATTCATTACTGGCCAGCAAATTAATTATGAGTATACTAATTAACAGTCTGATTAACCAAGCGAATGGAAAGCTGCCAGAAGTTACAGGTTACATTTAGGCTTTGCACTGTAATCCTGCACATTTTGAATATCATTTTTGTTTTCTTATATGTTTGTCAACAACTTGATGATCCGTGTTATCCAATGTAATTTGAGAATTTTCCAGAGCGCATCTTGTGTTTTAAAGGGATCACCCAGAAATTAAAATTTTGTCATTCCAAACCTGTATGATTTTCATTCTTCTGTGAAACACACAAAACAATTTACAGAACATCGGGTTCCATACAATACTGAATCTCACTGACATTCATTGTATGGACACACAGACTGACTGGCTGACACAACACAATTTTCTAAATATCTTCTTTTGTGTTTCACAAAAGAAAAAAAAAGTCAAACAGATTTGGAATGACGGGGGTTAGGATGCTGCATATGTATATGTCTATGAGTAGAAGAGTACTGTATTTTAATCATAAACTCAATGCCATTTTTTTTTCCTATTTACCTGAAACACAATAAAATGAAATTACTTATTTTTAGTGACCGCAGAGAAAGATTTTTTTTTTTAATAGAAGTTTCAATAGTTATCACTCTGACAGGTGAGTTCTGTGTGCTCCTACTGGAAAACAAGCAGCATGCCATGAAAAAATTACAGAGCAACTCTGAGAAAAGGAGCAATAATTTCGGAACTCCTTTAAAAACTCCTTTAGCAATTTTCTTAAGAAAGTTATAGTGTAAAGCTATAGTGATCCATTGAACTGCCCAAATTAAAGGCTTTCTGGAAGAAGTCCGAGATTTACAGTCAGTTCTTGGAAATGGAAAATCCATTCGAAATGTGCAGGCATTTCCCATCATAAGATACATGGCATTATGGCCTGCATTCTCTTTTCATAAATACAAGGCTCTAAAAAAATACTGTATTCTCTCTGAACATTTTATTTCTACTGTAAAAAACATTGTTTAGTATCTGTAAATATTTTCACTATTCTTGAGGCATGCTGATAATCCTACATTTATAGAGGTAAAATTGATCAAATTGTCATTTCGCAAACTTGCGCTCTTTCATTTCACATAGGCTATAGGCATCTTTTTCTCATCAAAATCCAAGTGATAATTGCCATTATAACACAAACGAATCTCCAATCACAGTTCAAATTTCAAGTGTTGCTCTCTTTCAAGAAAAAAATTTAAATAAGGAAAGAGGTAAGGAAAAACATCTTATATTGGAGTAGAACCTGCACTTGAAACTCAAGGTAAACTTAATTCAAGGTAATCAGAAAATAAAACACATGAAAAATGTCTCCGGTTACGTATTTAACGTCTCGGTTACGTACGTAACCCTCGTTTCCTGATGGAGGGAACGGAGACGTTATGTCGAATGACATATGGGGTCTCACTTGGGAGGTCAATCATCTCTGAGTTTAAGAGAAAACGCCAATGAAAACTGGCTAGTGGATTTTGCATACCTGAGCCACTCCCCGTGCATACGGGTATAAACAGGCGACAGGGGCATCCACTCTTCAGGTTTTACGCTGAGGAGCCGAGAACATGTCCCAGCAACAGCGAATGGTTCAAGGTTGTGGCATGGGGACATAACGTCTCCATTCCCTCCATCAGGGAACGAGGGTTACGTACATAACCAAGACATTCCCTATCTGTCGGTCACTACGAATTATGTCGAACGACATATGGGGTCAATGGAAAACGCCACAACCTGAACACCATCACAACCCTGTGGCGGTGCAATTGTTGACAAGCCGTGGCGTGCCACAAAAGCTACGCTAAGGTCGTAACCTTCCCAAAGCCCCAGCGCAAATTCACTGACCTTGGTACCGAAGGGGACCAACAGTGAGTACATCGCTGCTGGGGAAGGCCATGCTGCTGTTCCGTCCACAAACAAAGTTTTTGGAAGGGATTTCAACCTTCAGTGAAAGATTGCTTCAAATATTTCCTATTTGTTCTTTCAGCCTGGCAGAACGATGGGGAAGCGAGCCTTCAGGAAATGGTCGCTACGGAGACCACATCCTATGTGGAGATACTGACCCAGGGGGCAGTACTACATATGGAATGGGTCTCTAAGGCAGGTCCTGCCTTAT
>NW_015542454.1:189787-193151 GCF_001515605.1 Sinocyclocheilus anshuiensis
AATGGGTCTCTGAGGCAGGTCCTACCTTAGAGTAGGGATGGAACATCTGCCAGGAGAGACTGACAGAGCAGGTCTGTCAAGGGAAGACACAGGTTTACCGAGAGGGAAACCCTACCGTGGAAAAATACACATATGGGATTACCCGAAGGGAATCAACCCATATGGACACCTAGCCAAATACAGGGGCTGACCAGGACTCCGGGCATGTTAACACCAGTACTGGGCCTGGCGTCAGACTGCTCCGTCAAGTCTGACTGCTGAGGGTGCTGGAGAATGCTCGACCAGGGTTCGCCAACCGGGGAACTCTGCTGGGAGAAGAAAGGTGCATGCATCCCCGTGTGAGGGGGAATGGTGCAGCAAGCGTGACACCGAGCCAGTTCTTCCTGCCAATTACCTGTTACCCAACACACGGGAAGAATACACAAAGGTTGATAAACCTTGCGAAGGACAGATGTCTGCCAGAGAGGCGCCGTGCGCCAGTGCCCAGGAGGAGGCAACACTCTAAGTGAAGTGGGCTCTCCCCCCCAGGGGGCATGACTTGCCTTGGGATTGGTAGGCCAAGGCGATGGCATCCACTATCCAGTGGGCCATCCTCTGCTTGGAGACAGCCATCCCCTTCTGCTGACCTCCAAAGCAGACAAGGAGCTGCTCAGAGCTTCTGAAGCTCTGGGTGCGGTCCACGTATATGCGTAGTGCTCTTACGGGACACAGCAACGCCAAGGCTGGATCTGCCTCCTCTGGGGGCAGCGCTTGCAGGTTCACCACCTGATCTCGGAAGGAAGTGGTGGGAACCTTGGGCACGTATCCAGGCCGGGGTCTCAGGGCAACGTGAGAGTAGACCGGCCCGAACACAAGGCACTCTTCACTTACCGAAAATGCTTGGAGGTCCCCGACCCTCTTCATGGAAGTGAGCGAGATCAGGAGCGCTGTTTTAAGAGACAGGAACTTCAGCTCGACTGAATCAAGCGGCTCAAAGGGACCCCTCTGGAGTCCAGCCAGGACAACAGAGAGATCCCAGGAGGGTATCAGGGGTGTCCTAAGAGGATTCAACCTTCTGCCACCCCTCAGGAACCTAACGATCAGGTCATGCCTTCCCAAGGACCGGCCGTCCACTGCATCATGATGTGCTGCGATAGCAGCGACATACACTTTCAAGGTGGAGGGTGACAGCCTACGCTCCAACCTTTCTTGCAGGAAAGAAAGCATGACTCTAATCGAGCATCTCCGGGGGTCTTCTCTGTGAGAAGAACATCAATTCGTGAACAGACTCCACTTCAAAGCATAGGCATGCCTCGTAGACGGAGCTCTAGCCTGAGTGATAGTGTCTACCACCGCTGGCGGTAGGTCACTTAGGTCTGCCGCGTCCCGTCCAGAAGCCACACATGGAGGTTCCGGAGATCTGGACGCTGGTGCCATATGGTGCCCTGTCCCTGAGAAAGGAGGTCCCTCCTCAGGGGGATGCGCCAGGGAGGGGGTGTCACGAGGAGCATGAGTTCCGAAAACTAGGTCCGGGTGGGCCAGTAAGGCGCAACCAACCGGACCTGTTCCTCGTCCTCCCTGACCTTGCACAGTGTCTGTGCGAGCAAGCTCACTGGGGGAAACGCATACTTACGTAGAGCCGAGGCCAGCTGTGTGCCAGTGCGTCCATGCCCGGGAGGGCTGGGTCAGGGAATAGTGCAACTGGCAGTGGGAGGACTTGTGGGAAGCAAAGAGGTCCACCTGAGCTTACCCCAATCGACTCCAGATCAGCTGAACCGCCTGGGGATGGAGTCGCCATTCTCCGGGGAAAGTGAGCTGTTGTGAGCGCGCGTCGGCCGTATGATTAGAGCCGCGTCTGACTCCAGAGGAGGAGATGGCGGGCGAGTTGAGACATGCGACGTGATCGTAGACCACCCTGACGGTTGATGTACGAAACAGCCGCAGTGTTGTCCATTCGGACCAACACGTGCTTGTCAAGCAGCAGCGGCCGGAACTGCTGCAAGGTTACATGCACTGCCAACAACCAGACAGTTAATGTGCCAAAGCAGTCGAGGTCCTGTCCAGGACCCCAAAGCTGCCTGCCCGTTGCACATAGCGCCCCAGCCCGTGTTGGAGGTATCTGCTGTGACAACGACATGCTGGGACACTTGTTCTAAGGGCACCCCGGCCTGTAGAAAAGCAAGGTCCGACCAGGGGCTGAATAGGCGGCGACATGGTGTGATGGTGACACGATGTTTACCGTGGCGCCATGCCCATCTCGGGACTCGGGAGTGTAACCAGTGCTGAAGTGGTCTCATATGAAGCGGCGTGACTGTGACTGCGGATGCCATATGCCCCAGGAGCCTCTGAAAATGTTTCAGTGGTACCACTGTTCTGCCTCTGAAGGAACTCACAGTTCAGCACCGACTGGGCACGTTCGTTGGTGAGATGTGCCATCATACTCACGAGTCTAACTCCATACCGAAATAAGAGATTCTCTGCACAGGGGAGAGCTTGCTCTTGTCTCAGTTGACCTGAAGCCCCAACTGACTGAGGTGCTGAAGCACGAAGTCCCTGTGATCGCACAACTCCTCTCGCGACCTGGCCATAATGAGCCAGTCATCAAGATAGTTGAGGATCCTGATGCCCACTTGCCATAGTGGGGCAAGGGCGCCCTCCTTGACTTTTGGAAGACGCGGGGAGACAGGAAGCCGAAAGGGAGGACCTTGTACTGCCATGCCCGACCCTCGAACAAAAACTGTAGGAACAGTCTGTGATGAGGAAGTATCGAGACATGAAAGTACGTGTCCTTCAGGTCGATCACTGCAACCCAATCCTGGGATTAAGCGCATTTGATAATACGTTTCTGCGTTAGCATCTTGACTGGGAGCTTGTGAAGGGCCCGATTCAAGACTTGCAGATCCAAGATAGGTCGAAGGCCACCGCTTTTCTTGGGTACGATGAAGTAAGGGCTGAAAAACCCCTTCCTCTTCTCAGCTGGAGGGACCGGCTCAATTGCATCCTTCGCCAATAGGACAGCAATCTCCTCACGCAAGACAGAGGCGTCTCAGACTGCCACTGAAGTCTCGAGAATGCCATAGAACTTGGGAGGTCACCTGGCGAACTGAAGTACCGATGAAGTACCGGATGTAGAACCCAGACACCCTCTTGAGAGGAGGAACACTTTCTGTGGCCTCCTTGCTTACAAGAGTAACTACTACCTGTTCCACGACAAGAGCCTGCCCAAGACATACCACCAGCAGGACTTCTCCAGGGGGACCTGCCCTCAGAAGTCTGACGCCACTAGAATCAGGACTTCTTGCTGCACTGATATGAGGAGCTGGCACACAGCAAGGGCTGCTGGGCGGGAGCAGACTTCTGAGGGCAGGTCCCCCTGGAGAAGAGC
>NW_015542454.1:193177-209342 GCF_001515605.1 Sinocyclocheilus anshuiensis
CACCTCATAATATGGTGCGCTACATGCATGTCTGTCCTCAGTGCCCTCAGGAGGCCGGTCTGGTGGGTAATGTCGGGGTCTTCAGGAATGATGCTCTATTGGGGACAGAGAGCTCGCAAGCTTCTGTCCCACCTTAGGCATCGCCCCACACCCCTGCTCATTCAGCCCCCTAATGTCAGAATAATTCGCAACATAAGGGCTGAAGAGCCGAACTGAAAATGGTTTAACTCCTGGGCTCAACACCTCAGTGTGGAGATCAGGGAAAACTGTTAGGCCCGATGTGGAGGTTGTGACTTACCACAGAGGAAGTGTCCATGCGATTTACTCTTAGGACGAACATCTCACTTCTCGGCCAGCCAGTCAATGTTTAACCAACCCTGCTACGGCACGAGTTACAACCTCCACCAATTCCCCATATGCAATGGATTGAGATGGGGAGTCCTCAACCTCACCTGTATCGATGAGCTGACCACATCAACTTCCTCGGAGGAAGATAGGTGTAGCACTATCCTTACAATCAGTGGGGAAGAAGCCGCAGAGCGTGCTTCCACGGCCAAAGAGAGCGCTGTATTTAGAGGGTGAGGCCCGTCTCCAATCCCTCTGCTAAATTAATATTGACATCTAAACTTCTCAAAGCCAGATGACTATTTTCATTTTATTCCTCAGAAATAAATGCAGCCAAACAACCAGACCAGTGAAAAACCGGTCTGAATGTTAATTATAATAATACATGTAATTTAAAAGAATCGGGAATAATAGCTTGCAAACACATACGTTTGCACGCGGTCGGAGGAAAGAGAGAGGAAGGGAACCTCTGCTCACAGTTTCCCCCCGGCATTATTTTGTTGCAGACCCATAATATAGAGGCAACGCGAGATCCAAGCCACTTGATTCTATATTGCATAAGACTTTCTTCCCTCAAGAAGAAACGCCAATGGGAGCAGAGCTAAACATTCCAGATGCACACTTGTACACATCAGGACATTTTATGAATGAACACAGCCAGCCCCCTCAAGAGCTGACTGTGCGTGCTCTGCTCCCAAACAAACCACACATAAATCGCGTTTATCTCCACCCATGATGTAGCAAGGACAAGGAGAAACAAATGATCTAAAATCTAAAATGATCACGATGCACACAGTCAGCCCCCTCGAAAGCTGACTGTGCATGCTCCGCTCCCAAACAAACAACACAACAATTACGTGTATTCGCACTCATAATGTTTAGTGCGGACAGAAAAGAGCACACGGTCTAAAGTGCTGCCTGTTTTTCTTGCTCGCCATATATTGTGATTGTGCACTGGCACTAACAAACAGATATTTCAGGCTAACACACACAGAGCACTTGCTGAAGACACAGAAGCTAACTCTGGCTGCATCCGAAAACTTAGGCAGCTGACTTGTTGCCTTGCTGCCCTATCAGGCAATGACATGCAGGCAGCGTTTGCGCACGAAGGCGCCTCATGAAACTGGTTTCGGACAGACATCTGATGCAGAGTAACGGTTTAATGATCTACAGCAAAATATAGAGAGCTTTGGTGATAACCAAGTGAATATTTCATGACTGCAATATTAATTTCTTGCTAGAAATGACATCAAAAGTAGAAAACGTTGATCAAAAACGTACATTTACACACAAACTGACCACCGACCGCAACTTTCAGATGCCATCTTTATTTTTTAGCTTAACTGTCACACAATCGAACGCACAGGATTGTGGGATATCAAAGGCAGCGAAGGATACATCTATGCTGCCTTCAAAAATCGGCCAGATGAAGGCATCTCAGGAGACAGGAACTGAATCTAACATTGAATTCGGACGTGCCTTGATGCCTTCCTACCTTGGAATGCGTCCTCCGAAGGCAGCATTTTTCACTTTTCGGATGCAGCCTCTGTTTGTTTTGGATGCGCTTTTAAGCTTCCTGGTCTCTACGTCACCAAGCCCATGATGTCTCGCCATTCCATTAGACTGATTTCACACATGCCTCAGGACACGGTCACACAGAGGCGTTCCCAAAGCGTTTCTGACACAGCGTGAGTTCCCTGAAGGGGAACCAATGTACTCTCTAAATGCACATCAAACCATCATTCCCATTAAGTAATCATTCCCATTTTCAACTAGGAGACATTTAAAGTCAGCATGAAACAGAAGTTGAGATTATCCTTGTTTTCCTATTGTGATGTATATCCGAGTGAAATAGCTTCTTAAATTAGAAAAAATGCAGAGCTTGATTCCGTCCTTCGGGAATTGATTGGATCATTGGAAGTTTGGCGTTGCTAACAAAATGGAGGCAGAAACAAGACAGACCCCGATAGCACCGCCCTCACGCCATAGCACATGACAGGAAGAGAAGATAAGTAATTTCGAAGGGGGAGGGAAGGTTAACATATTTGATTAAAGATTATGAGGGCACAAGAATTTTTAAAAAATAATGAAGTGCACAGATTAATAATTTATAATAAACACTACAATATTACATATAAAAATAAGAATTGTACATTTTTATTTCATGGCGACTTTAAATGAAACCAGCCCAAATAAGTGCCATACAATTTTGCTTATTCTTAATGTTCGTAGTCTAAAGTGTTTGGCCCCAATATAGTTTAAGGGTTAGTTTGAGGGCAAGTAAGCATGTGAAATAACATTTGAAATTCTGAATCTCCTGTTCACATATTCAGTGTGACACGGAAGACTGAATTGCAGATTTTTTTCCTATTGACGTGCTTTATCCTACTGTATCCTACTATATTCAACTGTAAGTGAGCCATTCAAACACTGATTTCTAAACAAAAAAAGTTAACACTGTGTGTTGCATTTTCAATACATTACTGACCAGCCCCACATAGCAACACAGGCTCAACCAATGGAGTTGGTTTGGGGCAGAGCTATCTGTTTAGATCACCAATGGCAGAAAGATGGAGTGTTCAGGAAACAGGTTTGGAGACCATCATTATTTTTGCAATTCAGGTTGGTGCAGTGTTGTTGCTAAAACTAAAACTATTAAAAATAATGTTCTGTTATTTAAATAAATTAAAATATTAGATAAAAAACTTATTCAAAAAAAAGAAATAGAAATGTTGCCTTGGCAACTAACTGAAATAATATAGATTTAAGATGAAGTACTAAAATGACTTAAAGGAAAACTGAAACAAAAATAAAGCTAGATAAAAAATGTAAAATACTTAAAATGAGAAAAGCACATAACAAAATTACTAAAATTAAATGAAAATACAAAAATAAAAGCTCATTCAAAGCATTAATAAATACCGTTAATGTTTGTGTGTGTGTGTGTGTGTGTGTGTGTCTGTGTGTATTAAATACTTTAAAGGGGGCATAACACACACAGTTTCACCCAATCTCATGTTAATCTTGAGTACCTATAGAGTAGTACTGCATCCTTTATATCTCAAAAAGGTCTTTAGTTTTATCATATTTATAAAGAAAGATACAGCTTTACGATTCTCTCTGGGAAAAAGCCGAGCTCCTGGAGGCGCGCCGTGGGCGGAGCTAAAGAGTGATGAGCACTTGGGCACCGAATGCCAACAAAACAGACATTTGATGCCGTTTCACATACCGTCTGCAGTTCTGAATCATGACCGGGATCTTTTATAGCTGAGACCACTCCATCTTTCAGTATCAAACGATGTGCAAATCCAGCGTCGAACTGGGCCATGTTTATAAAACGTTCGTCAACAAACACACTTGTGAAACTCCGTTGCCTCCCCGGAAAAACAAACTGTATCCACTGTTTACATAACGCTGGGTTCTTTAGGAAGCTGAACAAAGTTATCTTTCCCTTACAACCAAAAACACACTTCTTTGGATTGGAGACATTCTTCCTGAGCAAGTCCCATGCAGTGCTGCCGCCGGATGAAGCGCGTTGATGGGCGCGATCTCGCTCTCGCTCTCGCTCTCACTCTAGTCGATGCGTGCGCGGGCACACTCTTCCGGGAGAAATGCCCATATAAGGAGTTCCACCCTCGTCTACGTCATTGTTACGACCCTTAAAAGGATCTAGGGAATAGAGTGCAACACTTAAATTTATTTATTACTGCTGGGTAAAAAGAAGAAGCAGAATGAACCAAGGAAACCTTTAAAATGGCGTTAATTCATTTATTAACCAGAAACCAGAGCCACAAAGCAGCGTGTGTGGGCTATTTACAATGCACAAGGGATAAGAAATAAAAAACGAATAAAGAAAAAGAAATACGATTTGAATTAGGGGAAAAGGAACTAGAGCCGTGTCAAAACAAAGAAATAAACAAAACCAAACTCCCCAAACTAGCTAAAGAAGAAAAAGAGGACCCCATTAATCTAACTAACAATAAAGGAAAATGTAGAAAAGAAATCGAAATCTTCAGTGTATTCGACGCCCTAATTAAGCAACACTAAGTAAGAAAACCAAAGAAATCCAAAGGCTGGCACACACTCGTTACCTAGTGTATTTAACACTGACACACTATGGGCAGAATGTATGTCGCGACATGCTTACCTGTCCCTTTTCCCTATAAGGAACCTTAAACTCGTTTAAACCATGACATAGTAGTAGCAGTGTTAGTTTACACAAACAGAGAGAAAAACAATCACCAAGAGCACAGCTCGAAAAACACAACTCTAACCAAAACCAACCAACCCAAAACCCACAATGACGCTTCCCTCCAGAGCATTCTGGAAGGATTTTAAAACCAGCAGGGAAGCACCGGATTGGTCCATGAAGGAAGACGCCCTAATGATGGTTGACAAGTATATCGTCCAATCAGCAAGGACCTGTGAGTGAAAGACAGGGAGCAATAGACAGCAGGGCTGCAAAGAGAGAATGAAAACAGAAAAATAACACGCAGCACTCACAGAACGTAACACTCCCACCCTTAAGAACAAACTATATGAAATTACATATATTTGTTACTATAACTCCCACAATTACGCCCTAGACAAAGCATCCGCTATTACATTATCCACACCCTTTTTATGTTTAATCACTAAATTATATCCTTGTGCAATCAGAGACCAACGCATTAAACGTTGATTCTGATTATACATCCGCAACAAAAAAGACCAGAGGGTTATGATCAGTGAACACGGTGACTGGCAAGTTGCTAGACCCAACATACACATCAAAAAATTGAACGGCCATCAGCAACGCTAATGTCTCTTTCTCAATTGTTGAATAATTTCGTTGATGTCTATTAAACTTACGTGAAAAGTAACAGACAGGATGATCAATACCATCTTTATCTTCTTGCAACAAAACAGCTCCCGCACCCACGGCACTCGCATCTATCTCCAATTTGAAAGGAGAAGCAAAATCAGGTGCAGCCAACACAGGGGTGTTACACAAAAGGATCTTGATAGAATCAAAAGCATCTTGACACTCCTCAGTCCAACGGAACGAACAGGATTGACTAAGAAGAGAAGTCAAGGGATGCGCAATGGTAGAAAAATTCTTACAAAAACTACGATAGTAGCCAGCCATACCCAAGAATATGCGAAGCTCCCGTCTGGTTTTTGGAACTGTAAATTCGGTAATGGCTGTTACTTTTGCTTCCAGTGGGCACACTTGACCTTGACCTACTTCCTTACCAAGATATGTAATGGTAGCCTGTCCAAATTCACATTTAGCCAAGTTCAAAGTTAATGACGCTTCAGACAGGCGCTCAAACACAGTCCGTAAAAGAGTAACATGTTCAATCCAATCACTAGAATAAACCACTAGATCGTCGAGATAAGCATTGCAATTTGGAATTCCTGACAGCACAATGTTAATAAGGCGTTGAAATGTAGCTGGTGCATTACGCATCCCAAACGCCATAACAGAATATTGTAAAAAATTGTCAGGAGTCACAAAAGCTGAAATGTCAGACGCACGAGGAGTAAGCGGTACCTGCCAGTATCCTTTAAGCAAATCCAATTTGCTGACATAACGGGCAGACTCAAGATTGTCGACACAATCCTCCACAATTCCACAATGTTTTCACAGTGGAAAACAATCGGGAACGGTAACCGCATTTATTTTCCGGTAGTCGGTACAGAATCTCATAGTACCGTCACTCTTCAGAACTAACAGACACGGGGAGCACCAAGGACTACTGCTGGATTCAGCGAGCGCATTCTCAAGCAAGTAGTCAACTTCAGCTCTCATCATCACTCTTTTCGCGGCATTCACCCGATAAGCATGTTGCTTAATTGGAGCAGCACCACCAACATCAATATCATGCTTTAAAACTGTAGTACGAGAAGGTACATCGTTAAAGAGCGAAGGGATGTCATCAATCAACTGCTTAATATCACACATTTGTTGTTCAGATAAATGAGACAAATACGAAGTTAAATCACTTAATATTTCTGAGTTCTTTAACCTCGCAGATTGCTGGTGCGTATATCGAAATGATACCCCCATCCTCCGCATTATTGTCATCAGTAACACAGGCCACTGCAACAGGAACAGAAATAGGTGCAGCAGCTGAAACCTCATCTGTAACAGATACATCTGTTCGCGGGAATTCTCTGTGATAATATGCTTTTAGCATATTAACATGACATACACGAGATTTTCTCTTTCTCTCTGGGGTGCTAACCACATAATCGGTGTCACTCAATTTTTTTAACACTACATAAGGGCCAGAAAATCGTGCTGATAAAGCAGAGCCAACAATAGGCAGCAACACTAACACCTGATCGCCTACTTGAAAATAGCGCTGGACAGCCTTACGGTCAAAATGGCATTTCATGTTTTCCTGAGCAGCGGCCAATGAGTCTCTCGCCATAGAACAGGCTTTCTGCAGTCGTTCCCGAAATTTTACAACGTAATCGAGCACATTTATTTTAGAATTGGAATCGAAGCTCAGTATATTCTCTTTAAGCATTTTCAAAGGACCTCTGACAGCATGCCCAAATACCAATTCGGCGGGACTAAATCCCAGACTCTCTTGTGCAGCCTCCCTAGCTGCAAACAACACGTATGGTACTCCCTCATCCCAGTCCTTACCAGTGTCCATGCAATATTTCCTGAGCATGGCTTTAAGCGTTTGATGATAAAAGCTCAAGAGCGCCCTGACTTTCGGGATGATATGCACTGGCGACTCTGTGAGAAACCTTCAAAGTTGACAACACCTGTGAAAATATTTTCGAAAGAAAATTCTTACCTTGATCGGTTTGTACAATCTTTGGTAATCCGAACACAGAAAAAAACTTCACAAGTGCTTTAACAATGATAGGCGCTGTGATTTTCCTTAAAGGAACCGCCTCAGGAAAGCACGTAGCCCCACACATTATAGTCAATAAAAATTGATTGCCGGTTTTTGTTTTAGGCAAAGGTCCAACACAGTCCACAATGACATGCTCGAATGGTTCTCCGATTAGATTAGTTCTCCGGTTAGATCGAAGTCATCCTTTTTACGTGCTTGAGCCCGAGTAAGAGCACAGACAGGAAAAACTTCAGGATGTGTCTCTGCCAACTCATCAGACTGATCCGAAAATAAGGGATTGTCGATAACCTCTAACACAGGAAACACCTTCTCACCAGCCAAATCATTACCAAGAATAAACTCCACTCCTCTCACGGGCAAACATTCACGAACAGCTACCTGCACAAATCCCGTGCACAGTTCCGACTGCAAATGTATCTTATGCAGAGGAACCTTGATCATGCCCATCTCAATACCCTGTACCAACACACTACTGCAACAAGAAGTCTTTTCAGAAAATGGCAGAGCTCCCGCAACCACAAAAGATTGCGTTGTGCCAGTGTCCCGAAGAATTTTAATCTTCACCTGCTCTGCAGGATCCCCAGTCATAAAAGGTGCATAACTAGATTCTGGCTTATTACAAACTCCAACTTCAACAGTATCAACAGTTTTCACAAATCCCACACTCTTAGGTGCAGAACTCGGCTGTTTTCGCTTCAACACAAGACAGTCAGCAATTAAATGGACCGGCTTATGACAATAAAAGCATTCTCTGTCCTCTTTTGACTTCAAAGCATTAGGTTTAGGTCGCGACTGGCTGGTTATGCCCATTGAAACAGGCAGAGATTTATCAGAACGGGCAGGAATAAACACATTTTTATGCGTCAATGCAAACTCATCCGCACAAACAGAAGCTTGTGACAGAGAAGCCACCTTCTGTTCGTTTAGATAAACAACGATACGCTCAGGTATACAGCTTTTGAATTCCTCCAAAAGAATTAACTCTCGCAGTGCCTTAAAATCTGTAATTTTACTCGACATGCACCACTTGTCAAATAAAATGCCCTTTTCTCTGGCAAATTCAACAAACGTCTGACTAGAAGTTTTTTTGTGATTCCTAAACCGCTATCTATAGGCTTCTGGCACTAATTCATATGCACGCAAAATTGAAGTTTAAACTGTCTTCTAAAGACAGACTAGCACAAACCTCCTGAGCTTTGCCTGTTAATCTGCACTGCAGCATCAAAGGCCATACTTCTCTAGACCAATTAAGCGCGGAGGCAATACGTTCAAACGCACTAAAATATACGTCGACTTCGGATTCTCTAAATTGCGGTACGAGAGAGATATGCTTACTCACATCAAAGGTGGTTCCCGCAGACACTGGTCAGTCATGAAGAGCCACGATTGAAAAAAAAGCTCTCCGAAACTTGTACGAACCCGAAAGTACGATTTTTGGCACAGAAATACTCCGTCATACGTCCAAATAGTTTTTTACTGAGTTGAGGAAATTGTGGTCGACTGGCTTTTTCTGAAAAAAAAAATTTATTATTATTATATATATACAGTATATATATATATATATATATTATACAGTATATGGTCTACACACAGATTGATGAAAATACAAGTTCTTCAATAAATCAATCACTTTCACAATCACAGCAGACAACGTGGCATCTGGCGAGGAAGTATGATGAAAAAGCATTTGATATATTGAATGAGTGTAAAGAACAGGAAATCTCTATATTTCCACCGCCTCTTCACTGTGCTCCATACAACTACCGCTCACGCATATGTGTCTCAAAATTTGAGAGAGAAATTCAATTGAAGGAATATTGACCGCCAGGAAAAAAAAATGATAAAGTGAAAATTACCCCACGAGCAAACTCTCAAAAGATGAGGATTGATCCATATGTGTAGATGTCACCCTTCCATCTAGCGGCACAAAAACAGGTAACACTTTATAATAACTTTCATAAATAAATCATTAAAAATTATGTTATGCTTAACGGATCATTAGTTCATATATATTCACATATCTAGAAATGTGAAATAATGTGCTTGTTAATGTTTACTAATAAATGTATTAAACTACCTAATAATTAACATTTCATGTAAATTAAAATGCTTACAAATGTAATTAAACTTCTAATTCAAATAATCACGCACATCTTGAAAAACTACAAATGATTTTTACAGATGTTATACAATGATTAAAAGCTTTTGTTAATGCACAACACCTTTGCTGCTGTTGAGGTGTGATACGGGTAGGGTTAGGCTCAGGTTTGTTTGTATGGGTAGGTTTAAGGTTGGGTAAGGGGTCAACAAGTGTACATGGGTCAATTTGATTACTATAAGGGAACACGATTCAATCTGTTTAGATTGCATTGTTTTGATAAATGATAAATGAAGTATTTTCTTGAAAATGTGTTTACCCCTCCCCCCTCCTGATGTTGTATGACTCAAGGAATATTCTGTTTAATGATACACAATAGTATACTAATAAGTGTTGAGGTGATAAAAACATGTTTTGCACCCAAATTACAATGTGTGGTATGTCTTTACAAAGCATTTAGCTAAACTTAACTAACCACCCTTTACACAAATGTTGTTAAAGTAGCTAGAAGTCCAGTGCCAATAAAGATACAAAAAAAATTGTAAATGTTTATACACATTTACAAATGATGAATAGTCTCTACTTTAGATTGGGTACAGCAAAAACATGAACAAATGATTAATAAATGATTTGTAAAGATGTGAAAATAGGGTGAATTCCGGTCATTTGGGACACTTTTTGCCATCAAAATGACTGCTCATGAAGGTACTAATGATTAGTAAATGTTTATAAACATTTACAATTGATGAATAGTTTCCACTTTAGATTTGGTACTGCAAAAACATGAACAAATAATTAATAAATGATTTAAGATTTGCAAATAGTAGAAGTCTACACAACAAACAAAGACAAATATATGACCTTTACAGACTGTGATTATGAGTTAATGTATATATTGTATATATATGTATATATTAACATGAATAGTTTGTGAAGTGCTTGAAATTACTAATTAAGCTATATTTTCACAACATTTGTAAATGTAAAAATGAGCATTAGCTAATATGTGAACTAAAGTTTAATGACATTTGTAAGCATTCAAAAGTACATTAACAAATAAGCTTGCAAATATTGTATCATTTCTGTCAAAATCATTTGTAGATTTTTAAAATGCATTGAAAGTTTAATGACATTTGTAAACATTAACTAATTATCCGTTAAGCATTATATAATGTTTGTTAACGATTCATTAACAAAGCTTTTAATCATTGTAAACCATCTGTCAAAATCATTTGAAGATTTTTTTTTTAAATGCATGATCATATGAATTGAAAGTTTAATGACATTTGTAAGCATTTCAATTTACATTAAATAATGATCTGTTAATCATTTGGTAGCATGTAATAAGTTCATTAGTTAATATTAACAAGCACATTATCTCATATTTCTAGATGTGTTACGGAGGGAACACAGGAAGCGTGCGGATCCATCTGCAAGGCTTTATTAACAGAGACGTGGTCAAAAACAGGCATAGGTCAGAAAATGGCAAACAGGTATATTGATGGCAAGGCAAGAGGGATAATCCAGGTACAAGGCAAAGGTCCAGGCAGGGGTGAACAGTATCCAATTGGGTGAGACTCGAGGGATAATCCAGGTACACAGGCAGTGATCAGAACACGGGGAAACAGACAAGGCAAGACGAAGAAAACAAGGGAAACAAGACACTAGGCTCGGTAATGCAGCTATCGCTAGATGAGTGATAAACGCAGAACAATACACGGCGATCTGAACAGGAACTGAGAGAGTGTTAAATAGAGTGTGTAATGGCTCTCAGGTGAGCGTGTGATTAGTGACGGCTGTGTGATCAGTGAATTCAGCTGTGTAAGTGCAATGGATTATGGGAACTGTAGTCCGGAGTGACATGTAACAGTCTGTGTAGTGTGAGAGTCAATGTAATGGTAGAATGACCTCTAGTGGCAATCGGCCAGAAGGCCACGGACCGGATTCGTGAAAATATGTGAATATATATTAAGTAATGATTAGTTAAACATTATATAATGTTTGTTAATGATTTATTAATGAAAGTTATTATAGAGTGTTACCCAAAAACATTACCTGGAGTGCCAGCAATCTTCTGATCGCTGACGGAGTGAGGCATGAAGGATTCCTCCAAGTGTAGGGGCGATGGGAGCACTGTGCCACTTCTTACGGTATTGTCTGATGGCAAATGGATGACACAATTTCTATTCAGACTATGTTCTCCCAGTTTGTTAATGAAGACTTCTGGGACAGTGGGTTGGAAGACAGAGAAAGCATCTCAAAATCACCAAAAAAAAAGAACTTGAACTTAATTGGTATAGACTGTAAAGTGGAGCGAAGTGGGATAGAAGCAGCTCGCTTCTCAAGGCCATTTGAATTTGTGCCTGAGCTGTCGAGACTGTGAAGTATTAATTGGTTGTGGGTGAGTGGGAGCAAATGGCAGCAAATGGCAACCAGAGTAAAGAGAAAAATCACACGCTTGGAAAGACACATCATGTAGCACCGCAGACGTGATCATGGAGCGGTCAGGTTCATCTGGACAGTAATCCTTCCCGTGATTCAGAGTAGATAAAGTACAGCAAGGTGTTATTGTGAAGTAGACAGTACATTTCCGCTCTCCTGAACGATTTGCTCACTTGAGCTCTTTCAATACTGCAGTTCTACATTAGGCTGCTGGCTTCATTTGAAAAGGACAAGGGAAGTGCAAGGGAACTATAGAGGGAAGTATACAGTAAAAATATTTGCAAACAGCACCAAAACTGCTGAATAACTTTTTGAGATTTTCAAAATAATGTCAAACTTGTTTTTAAATGAGCAAATCAAGAGAATAAACATGTTTATATGTAAATATAACATTGTCTCTGTATGGAAAGGATAACAAGCAAACAACATTTCAGCGTTTAACCCTCATCTGAAATATATCAATCTGCAATATCTGAAATATATCCAAAGTCCCACAAGATAATGCTGCAGGCATGTTTTGGAATTATTAGACCTCCACAAACCAAGACTACTACAACAATTCACCTTCCTGCAATCCTTTTATGTGTGATTTCTGCATGCAGATGCCAGCTCTCTTTTCTCAGAGGACATTTTCTCAGTTTTTACTCCGTCCTGTCACTTCTGCCAAAGCACATCAAAGTCTTTTTTTCCATTAGTCTAAATGGTAGCCTCTCTGTCATGGTTCAGAAGTTAAAAGTAATGGTTTATGCAGGGCATTGAAAGTGATGAATTCATTACTTGAGACGCAGAGATGAAAAACTCAAGCAAACAACATCGATATTTGTGTTATTTGCTCATTACGGTAATGAGGAAATTGAAAATGTGCAGGCTTTGTGTTTTAATTTAAAATGGCATGCAAACACAGTCACACACAAACAGTGCAACAGAACGGAATAAAATGGATTACTCTGTAATTGCTTACACTCATTCAGAAAGCCTTACATCAAGTTGATAATTCTTGTTTTCAATTTCATTTTGAACAAAGAGCCATTTATGTGAATATAAAGTCTGTTTTAACAAGCACTGTTAAAATTACAGTCCATGTCTTGATTCGAGACAGAGCAAAAGAAAATCTCTCAAGAACTCATACATGCATACATACATACACACACTGAAGGGTATTTTCTATTTTTCATGCAATCCAGAATGGCAGCTCAGCTGAAAGATTTGTTTGAGTTGTGCCTTCTACTGTACAGACTTGAATTTACATTTTCTTCAGCCTGACACTTACAGGTGCATCTCAATAAATTAGAATGTCGTGGAAAAGTTCATTTATTTCAGTAATTCAACTCAAATTTTGTTGTGAAAGGACTTTTACATTTGCCAAAAATATAACTTTTTATATTAAAAAAAACAAGCAAGGCCAGCCCAGAAGAGAAAAAAGTAACGCAAAAGTAACAATGCATTACTTTGCATAAAAAGTCACACAATTCATTACTTTTTTTTAAGAAGTAACGCAATATTGTAATGCATTACTTTTAAAATTAACTTTCCATAACACTGCTTATACAGTGCATTGAAAGTACACATAGAAACATTGAGATATCTTAAACGCAGAGTTAAACACCTCAAATCCAGATTGCAAATCCAGTTAAAACAGGATTTTCACTATTCTGCAGCCTACTCTCTGAGACTTATGACCTGTGTGCAAAGCCCATGGCTGCCCAGTTAGCATTTATTGATCTGCTCCAATTAACATTAGTATAGAACTGCTAACGTACAATTAACACTCCCACTCAAGGGTCATGAGCGACTGCCATCTTTGAGGCTAAATGCAAGTTCTAATAAAGTCAGCAGGCTATGAGATCAAGACATCCAGCCCACACACATACATAAACCTGCTCCATTTCTGTTTGCTCCATCACTTCTCCCCGTCCAAACACATTTCTTTCTCTTTCCCTTGGCACAAATTTCTATTCAGATCTATTCACGAGTTTTGGATTCCGATCTCAGGGTTGGCAGGATGAGAGGAAGACCACGGCCTTTATCAATATTACAATTGTGCAGGAGCTTGCGCTGCATTCAGCAGGAGAATAGATCTCAAAAGTCAGTATATCGAGCAACAGCTAACAGCCTCTCCAAGTGACTCACAATACAGTGCCCAGTCAAGCGCTTCACTGCAGTCTGCTGATGTTATATATGCTGGCTGTTAAAATATAAACGATATGCTAGACTGAGCTCATGTTGCTCTTCTGCTTTCAGGAGTCTGTGTGTCTGTGTGAGTGCCGCATTAGTCGAAATTTCTCCAGAGCTATTTGGCACAAATATAATGTCACAATGTGGCTCTTCAATAAGCAATCTAGATCCATGTTGTTCTCAAAAAACATATACCACAGGCTCTTTATGTACTTGTCTGTGCTGTTTGTGAAAACCGAAGCTGTAATCATATTGCATAACCACAGAGCTGAAGTTCTGATCTCTGTGCTCTGATACATGTTTTCAGGTGGGAAAGTGGAGTAATATAGTCAGAATTTCCTACTTCCTACCTTCATGCAAACAACACTAAATTTGCAGAGATACAGTTCTATAGTATCATTTTCATATATTAACACACACACACACACACACACACACACACATACACATACATATATATATATTGCATAGAAATATGTAAGTGTTATAAATTTTTGGAAATATGTGTCATGTACATATATAAAAGGTCATTTTTAAAAGGTTTTAAAAAATTGTATTACAAAAACTAAAAAACTAGGGCTGCTATTTTAACGCGTTAATTAGATTAATTACTTGCGGTGAAAAATAACGCGTTAAAATTATTAACGCATTTAACGCACTTGCCGCGCCCTAGACCCATGTGGGTCGTCTGACATTTCATACAGTCGATTGATGACAAATATGAGGCAGGGCAACAACTCACTGCGTGATGAAGCCTAGAGAACGTAGTTAGAATGTCCCTACATTTCAAGATATGGGGCAAAAATGCCCCGTTTGAGTTTTTGTCTCATATTTACATCATATAGTTAAGCAATATTCTCAGCCAAATTTGATGTGCGATTAATTAGATTAATTAATCAACACATCGTGTTTAATCTCTTACCAGCCCTAACAAAAACATATAAGCACAATTTTTTGTATGCTTTTTAATAAAGTTGCATATATACATTAAATATATTGTTGACATATATGGCTGCTACATACAATACCATATTTAAAAAATCATCATATAGAAATTAATATATGTATGTCACACCCCTAGACTGTTTGTGTGTGTGTTTTCCTCCCCATGTGCTCCGAGACCAAGTTTTCTCCCTTGTTTGATTGTGTTCATTCGGTTCAGGTTTGTCCGGCTAATTACCCTAGTTTAGTTCTGTATTTATAGTGTTGTCTGTTCCTTGGTTCCTTTGTCTGGTGTCATCTATACTATGTGCTCTGTGTGTGTTCCTGCCTGCCCTGTGTTACCCCTATTTGGATTATTAAAGACTGTGATTCGTGAATCTCCTGCTTCTACGCGTCCTTCGCTTCTGTGTTTTTTTCAGTTTTTCCTATGGATCCCCTCACCACTTTGTTCGTCTCCCTAGCCCGTAAGGACCTGCCCCTCTTGGAGTATGTGGTTGAGTTCAAGCTGCGCTGAACTCACTGTTCTGGATCGGGGCAAATTACCATCGCACCGTTGACATCCCAGACACCACTGGACTGAACTGGAGGGAGGCGATCATTCGGTGTCTGGAGAGCGTCCGGCCTCGATCCAGAGCACAGTCAGACCCAGAGCCCAGCCCCCCATCACCCTGCTGCGTGGAGCGCAAGCCCGAGCCCACCGATGACAGAGAGCCCGAGCCCGCCGCAACCGACGAGCCATCGCAATGCCGAGCGATTGAGCAGAGGATCGCCCCGGATGTGGAACCCCACCCATCAGACCAGGTGCGAGAGCCGGCGACAGTGCCCACCGCGAGGGAGCAAGCCGTGGACGGTGAGAGCGCGGAGTGGAGCTCCGCCCACTGCACTGCGGCTGAGGGTGAGCTGATAATACATCTGGGACTGCTGGACTTAGAAGGGGACCGTATTGACTGGGAAACCCTCTCCTCTCTCCTTCGTCCCCGGTGGTCCAGTCCAGCCCTGAGGGGGCTCCCTTTTCCCAGTCCAGCCAGGAGTGGGCTCTGATCCCCGAGGGCAGCCCTGAGAGTCCGGAGGCTCACGAATGCCCGCCCACCCACCCGCTACTGCCTCCTGCACTGCTGTCATCTGGCAGACCCTCTGCTCGCCCTCAGCCCACCATCAATACGGTGCGAGCGCCGCGGGTCTGCCATCCTCCAGCATCGCCATGGCTGGAGAATCCCTCACCTCCACCTCCAGCCTCCGAGACCCGGACTCCGCCTCGGCCCGTAGACCCAGCGGCTCCACCTCGGCTCCTAGCTCCCTCGCC
>NW_015542454.1:215606-226691 GCF_001515605.1 Sinocyclocheilus anshuiensis
GCTGTCGTCTGGCAGCCCCTCTTCTCACCCTCAGCCCACCATCTGTTCGGTGCGAACACCGCGAGTCTGCCAGTCTCCATCGTCTGCGTGGCTTGAGAATCCCTTGACTCTGCCTCCAGCCTCTGAGTCCCAGACTCCGCTTCGGCCCGTCGACCCAACGGTTCCAGCATGGCTCCTAGCTCCCTCCTCTCCAACGTGGCCCAGCAGTCCACTGGCTCCGCCGGGCTCCCTCGTCCCTCCGGCTCCGCCGGCTCCTCCCTCCCTCCAGCTCCACCTTGGTTCTCTTTTGCTCTGGCTCCACCGTGGCCTTCCGAATCCCAGCCTCCGCCTCCGCCTCGGTCGCCTGAGCCATCTGCTCCGCCTTGGCCCTCCGGATCCTACCCGTCACCCTGGCTCATCGGCTCTCCGTCTCTGCCTCGGGCTCCTCCTCCACCTGCTCTGCCGCCATCGGTCGGCCCCCTGGAGTCATCAGCCCTTTCTCCACCATGGCTCCTCCCTCCGTCGGCTCCACCGTGGGTCGCCTTTATGGCTGTGGCCTGGGTCCCGCCTGGCTCCGCCTGCTCCAAGTTCCTCCTGTCTCCTCCCTGGCTCCTCCCTCCATCTGGTCCACCCTGGCTCCTCCTGTCTCCTCCCTGGCTCCTCCCTCCGTCGTCTCCACCCTGGACTCTGTTTGCCGTCCTCCGCTCGAGCCTCCTCTCCACCCGAACTTCCTCCTGAGTTCCCCTCCATCCCTCCCTTTGTTCCTGCGTAGCGAGGACGCGCCTTCCAGGAGGGGGGGTGAACTGTCACACCCCTGGACTGTTTGTGTGTGTGTTTTCCTCCCCATGTGCTGCGTGACCTAGTTTTCTCCCTTGTTTGATTGTGTTCATTCGGTTCAGGTTTGTCCCGTTAATTACCCGCGTTTAGTTCGGTATTTATAGTGTTATCTGTTCCTTTGTCTGGTGTTGTCTATGCTATGTGCTCTGTGTGTGTTCCTGCCTGCCCTGTGTTACCGCTATTTGGATTATTAAAGACTGTGATTCGTGAATCTCCTTTTTCTCCGCGTCTTTCGCTCCTGCACAGCAGACACCCGTGACAATGTACATATACAAATTTTACTATGGGGATTTTATACATGTTCTAAACCTTTATCTTCATCCCAGAGAATGTAACTATGTGGAAAATTATATATCACCTTACAGGTAACATATATGGCACTCTTGATATAGGACAATATATTACATTTCTGTATGGGTTAAAATATAACTGATTTTAATTTTAAGTGTTTTATTTTTATTTGACAAAATACTATAGAGATTATATATAAATAATTTACCATCCATAACATGAAAATAAGTCTCAGCAATAAAGTCAACATAAAATAAAAATATATATATTTTTCTAAATGCATTTTATTGATCTTATTGTGAACGATTCATCCCTGCACTTATGTTTTTTTTTTTTTAATTACTGGCATCTTCTGGTGGAACAACAAGACTTCCATCAGATGATGTATGCTGGACTTCTCCAAAGATTTAGTCCATGTAAGCCCATCCTTTTCTTATAATCGACTGCAAGCTCACATTAAGATCTGTCTCCAACCAACCAACAACAATGTATTAAACCAAGTAATTTTTTTATTTTTGATAGTCAGTTTCACTCAGATGTACGTCACAATACTGAAGAAAGGATCTGTCGCTACTTCTGTATATCACAACATTAATATCAGTGCATCCATAAACATTTGAAGAGACAAGTGTGTAAAACACTACCTCTGTTGATATTTATACACCTTCAGAACAGATGTTAGTAATGAGTAGCACTGTTTATCCTTCATAATTTAATTGCTAGATGAATTATTCCTTGGAAACCACACTCCTGCAGTGGTAATAGTAGTGATTCCATTGTGTTTCCTTTAGGGATGTAACGATTCACTCAACTCACGATTCGATTCGATTCGATTCAATTCACGATTTTGATTTCACGATTCGATTTGATTCACGATTTTTTTTTTACAACATGAGATTTAAGACAAATTATAAATTAAATGTGTCCTTTTATTTTTGCTTGGACAAAATGCTGCACGTTTATTTGTGAAATTGAAATATAACACTATAATAATATACTAATATAGCACTTGCATTTCTCTTTTGTTGGTTTTGATTGCTTTTATTGTCCTCAATTGAAAGTCGCTTTGGATAAAAGCGTCTGCTAAATAACAACATTTTAATATAGGCTAATGTAAATGTAAATAACAAAACTAAATTGAAATTTTAAAACAAGCCCCAAATCAAATAAGTAACACAAATGAAAAAATCTCTTCATATAAACAAAATAAGGCTTTGTCTGTGCTCTTTCCATTTAAAATTAGAGGCAACAACTGCATTTTAATCATGATCCAAACAAAGATGCTGCATGCATGCAACAGATTTTCAACCGGCTCGCGGTTAATCGTTACATCCCTAGTTTCCTTATATGTAACCTTCCAAGAACCAGATGCCTTATCGTGGAAAGTTGAAGATATCAAGTAGGAATATACCTATCCGACTTTGAATGGAATGCAGCAATAGCATTTCACAGGAATTCTACCTGCCTGAGGTAAACCCATTTTCTCTAGAGTTCTCTAGAGTAAACTGCCTTTCAAAAGAAGCACTCTATTTTAAAATGTGCCACAGAAACACAAACCATCCGCAATTATGCAAATCAAAGTCAAATGGTAAATATCATGTCCCTCTCAAAGAGCTGTGGTATAGATCGGTACGCTGCTCTCACACCTTGAATATTTTGTTCGCAGGACTCATTCATCATCAAACTCTTTGAAGATCAGCAGGTGGGTCGGATGCCAGGCTGTTTAAAATGCAGCACTTGCCTCCAGTTTGTCTGCACGCCTAACGTCCTATTTTCTTTTAACTCTGGCATCAGCCTGGGGACAAAGTGTACACCTTCAAATTTAAGAGAAATAATCCAATAAGATCAGATTTACCAACACTCGAAAATAGGAGGATATCAATTTTCACACAGCCTGTTCATCTGTGTTTAACTTTTAAATAGTAATTCTTTGTAAGACCTGGAGCCATTCCATTATTTACAAAAATATTCTATAAAACATCTATCCAAAGAGATAAGCTTTGGCACATTGTCCACACCTCAGGTTACAGCATGAAATGGATATGCAATCAACTAAATTTGTTTAATCGTCTTAATTTTTTGTAAATGTTGTTAGTATATTTGACATTGTTTCATTCCACCACTTCAACCACACACACTCTCCCCAAAACCCCACCCTCTAAAAACATGTCAGCCAATCCAATGTCAGCAAACACTAACAGGCACAATGACTAACAGGAAAATAAAACATGGTCTTGGGCCATCACAGAGTGATATTTCTCATGACAACCATTTCAGTCATATCTGTCAGGTAGTATAGATGATTTATGTGTGGTATTCCAAATAATAAATCACTTACAGCACTTAATTACCATTGAAGATGAACATGTATGAAATATCACCTATCAGCAAAACACAAAAAAAAAAGTTCATCAATGCACTGGTGTGGCAAAGACATGTAAGATTAAATTTAAAGAGTGTGAAAGATTTTTGGCAAGTTTAGTATTTGCAATTGCTGTGTTTTAATGCAGATAAGAGAAATGGAATCTGCATGCTATTTTAAATTGCATTTAAATTTACACCACGTTTATATATTGTGCACATTACTCAACCACCCAAATTGCAGAATCCAGCATTTACACATTCTTTCCACATAAGCTTAAAAAACCGAGATTACATGCCATTAAATATATCAATCAACACAATTTATATAATTTTATATCCTACTCTGATCCCAAACAATTACCAGAAACTTTATACTGAAGGACAGCACTCACCTCCATCCCCGAACAGCATTACAAGGTTGAATTATGTTCCTGACAAGGAGAAACACTCTGAAATCTTTAAACAAAGCAAAAAAGAGAAAAGGTACTGCTGGGCAGTGATTTCCAAATTATGACATACTTTTGGATTGAGGGTTGAGGGTCAAATTCTCAGAGGACTCCAATCTGCCAGGTCTCAATTGAGGCGGAACCAGTGTCCCTGCTGCAGAATTACCCTCCAGACCTGGGCTGTCAGCCACAGTACATTTAATTAATTCTAAACCATATGGAACCTCATTACAGCACTGAGGTTTGGGAAGAACCTGAAGCCCTTCAGTGTACACTACCATAACTGTCACTTTCCTTTCTGAGGGATGTAAAATGAGCAAAAGTCTCATATATGGCTGTCAACTCAATGGTGCAGGTGACATCTGTAAGGTCGAACAATGCTCATAATGTTTATCTCACATTCTAGGTTACACTGGTTTACATCGGTTTTAGTTCTTGTGAAAGACTTTTGATGAGAAGGTTGTGATTATTTTTTGTTTGTTTGTTTTTTCTTTCATTACATCATCTGATACCTGTATAAAATATTAGCTACTTTAATATAAATTATGATGCATTTTGATATGATGAGATTTGGACAGATATTAACTGAAACAAGCAAACATGCAATAGTAAGTGGACTAAAACATACTCCTATGCACTGCTGTACATATACATATATTTAATGTATCAACAATTTTGTTGCAAAAAAACAAATTATAATTGAATTCTAAAAGTGAGAGACCAATTAACATGCAAAGTAACAAAACATTTCTTTGATAGCATGTTAAATGGGGTGCAAACATAAATATAATGAATACAGAAAGACTATAATATACTGAAGCTGGGGGGGGGTCATAAAGACTGTGATTATGGTGATTTAGTTAAAGGCTGCCCCAAAGAAGGACAATTACATCTTATAAAGTAGATGTCTGTATATCAGAGAACACAAAAATCAATAGGCAATCATTAAGTCACAGGGGGCCAATGTCCACAGGGTGAAATCCAATCGGCCTCAAAATGTTACAGCAAAAGATTTACACCTCCTTATCTGGACTTTCAGAAACATAGTACACCACCACACATCTGACAAACAAGACAACAGAAAACTGCTACTGTAGTTCTTTAGAGTTCACTTCTGTATCATAACGCTTTAGTTTGATCCACACACCTCAAGCAATGTAGCATAGCAACAGGAAAAAGTGAAAATGTTCTGTAGGAAAGAGTTTTCATGATTGCGTAACAGAATGGTTTCTATCGTTATTATGAACAATACTGCAATGCTTCGGTCCGATGGGAGTCAAACTCAAAGTTTTGGTTCATCCTTGCCGTTTTCTGTGAAATTATGTATGGGCGATATAGTCCCTTGAGAATTTAGCCTGGTGAAAAACAATTAGTCATGGATTTGACTGAGATCTTGGCAACAGTGATCTCAGGAAATGTGTGATATTTGAGAAGCTGATTATGAAATCACCCATGGGTTTTCAAAATAGACTTAAGGTTTATTAAAAATCAAAACCTCATCTGCCTGAGACATGATGAATCTCACCAGCTGCATTCATATGCCAGCATAAAAGCCTTTGAAGTGCACTCACCATCAGATATCAGATTTCCTGTAGTAATTTCTTAGATGCTTCTTGAAAAGCTACTATTTTTGTATATTCAATTTATGAGTATACATTTATCAGTCTCGGCTTTGGGACATTCTATACCAGATGCCTCAAACTTGATAGGTGTTTTGAATTAGATTATCAAGAATAAAAATCTTTCCATCGGGCCTAATTGATATTAATAATTGGCTCTTTATAACCTTTCCTCAAAGACTGCTTTATTCAGTTGATGCTGTTCACCATGTAATTTATATGTTGCCCTTAATCTTTTTCTTTTTTTTTTTAAACCTAAAGACACTGCAATTAATTTTAATACAACATATAAGTGGGAGGAGCGACTTAACTGAGAGCAAGCACTAATAGAGACAAGAGGTTGTTTCATTTAGGAAATTCCGTGATATGAGGCCCTTTCTTCCAGCTTCTCAATCTCTGACACCTTCAATAGCGGGTCAGCTCTTAAACATGTTTGTGCTGCCTCCATTCCTGCAAGGCCAGAGACCCAAGTAATGAGACATATATCCCATCCCACCGAGCTGACTTCAATTCAGTGGGGTGGGAACACCCCAATAAGGCTTCTACAAACTACTCTCTTCAATCTCTGGCAGCCATTTCCAACTGATCAGGAGCCATTACCTGCCTGGTGCTCTGAAGGGTCAAGGACAAGCAAAGAAACATTGCTTGTTTATTCTATAAGGACAACCAATAAAGCAGAAAGCTGCTAGCAAGCTCTCCCCAAGCTTGAGAAAAGAAAACCTATTGAAAATTACTGCTGTTTTCAGATTTTATGTTTTTAATTGGTGTCATAATTTTCAGAATTGGAATTAGAATTAGAAATCAGAAAGAGTTTTATTGCCAGGTATGTTTACACATACAAGGAATTTGTTTTGGTGACAGAAGCTTCCACAGTACAAACAGAATGACAGTGACAAGACAAGACAGATAATAAAAAGAATAAAAATAGGATAAGTAAATAGGAAATAACAATATACAAAAAAATATATATATTTAAAAAAAATACACAATATACAAAGTAGACGATAGATGGTATTTGAGTGTACAGGTGCATCATGTACAAATGCAAGGAAATGTAAAAAGAGGTGTGTGTGTTAAATAAATAAATGCATGCATAGATAGTGTTGTGTATTACACGTTTATTGCCAAGTTAACTGTTTATGAGATGGATTGCCTGAGGGAAGAAACTGTTCTTATGCCTGGCCGTTCTGGTGCTCAGTGCTCTGTAGCGCCGACCAGACGGCAACAGTTCAAAGAGGAAGTGGTCTGGGTGTGAGGAGTCCAGGATGATTTTGCCAACTCTTTTACTCACTCTGGATGAGTGCAGTTCTTTGAGAGTGGGGAGGGTCGTCCCAGTGATTTGCTCAGCAGTCCGGACTGTCTGCTTTAGTCTTCTGAGGTCAGTTTTGGTAGATGAGCTGAACCAGACAGATATAGAAGTGCAGAGGACGGTTTCAATGACTGCAGAGTAGAACTGTATCAGCAGCTCCTTTGGTAGGTCGAACTTCCTCAGCTGGCAAAGGAAGTACAGCCTCTGCTGGACCTTCTTGACAATGGCCCTGTTGAAAAAAACAGAATATGCTGGTTAGGTATGTTTTGAAGCATGGCAGCTGGTTTGTGCTGGTTTAAGCTGGTCCTTAGATGGCCATGAGCTGGTTTAAGCAGGTCCTGAGCAGGTTATAAGCTGGATATGAGTTGGTCCTGAGCAGGAGCTAGTTGCTTAGGACCAGCACATGACCAGCTTGAACCAGCTCATAACCAGCTCAGGACCAACTAAGGACCAGCTTAAACCAGCTCAAACCAGCTACCATGCTTCAAAACATACCTAACCAGCATATGCTGTTTTTTTTCAACAGGGGGAGTCTATGTAGAACTCCCACTTCAGGTCCTGAGAGATGGTGGTGCACAGAAACTTGAATGACTCCACTGTTGTTACAGTGTTATCCATGATGGTGAGTGGGGGAGGAGTGCAGGAGGATTCCTTCTAAAGTCCACTGTTATCTCCACTGTTTTGAGCATATTCAGCTCCAGGTTGTTATAACTGCACCAGACAGTCAGCTCTTTAACCCCCTATCTGTGAGCGGACTCGTCTCTGTCCTGGATGAGGCCAATAAGTGTGGTGTCATCTGCGAACTTCAGGAACTTGACAGGGATTTTTAGGGGTGCAGTCATTGGTGTACAGGGAGAAGAGCAGTGGGGAGAGAACACCTTCCCTGGGGGGCTCCAGTACTGATGGTGTGGGTGCTGGATGAGAATTTTCCCAGCCTTACTAGCTGCTGCTTGTCTGTCAGGAAGCTGGTGATCCCCTGACAGATGGAGGTGGGCACAGAGAGCCGAGTTAATTTGGACAGGAGGAGGTTTGGTATGATAGTATTGAAGGCCGAGCAAGTCCACAAACAGGATCTTCTCATAAGTCCCTGGTCTGTCCAGATGTTGTAGGATACACTCTTAAAAGAAATGGTTCTATTTAGAACCAGAAATGGTTCTATCACCCGCTTCATATATGGAACCCCAAAATGGTTCTATATAGAACCATTTTAATGGGTTCATTAAAAAGAACCCCAAATGGTTCTTTGAATCCAAGTTAGATGGTTCTTTTTAGAACCATTTAAGGGTTCTTTATTATTAAAAGTTATTTATTATTTAATAAGAAAATATAACCAATCCAGAAAATTCAAAGTTTAAATTTATTCTATTATAAATTTATTCAATTTATTATACAAAAATAGTGTCATATTTAAAATTGCACCTCTGTATATTCTGTATTAGACTGCAAAACTTTAAATTATTTTACATTTAAAATGTTTAATTACATTCAACCATTTAGTTTTCATTATTTCACGTCAGCATTTTCACTTTTTAATAAACATACATAAGCTTGTTTAAGTACTCTATGTACATATACAGTACTTAACTTATACATGTATCTCTGAAATGAGGAAAAACAAATCAATGCAGATAAAAGCATCATCCACAGACCTGTTTGCTCAGTAAGCAAACTGCAGGGGGTCCAGTGATGTCCTTCAGGTGGGCCAGCATCAGTCTTTCAAATGACTTCATGAGCACAGATGTTAAAGCCACATGTCTGTAATCATTTAGTCCTGTAATTTTGGGTTTCTTTGGGATTGGGATGATGGTGGAGCGAAGGGACTTCACATAGCTCCAGTGATCTGCTGAAGATCTGTGTGAAGATGGGGGCCAGCTGGTCAGCACAGGTTTTTAGACAAGCTGGTTTAACACTGTCTGGGCTTGGTGCTTTCTTTCTCTTCTGTTTCCGGAAGACCTGACACATATCTTTTTCACAGACCTGAAGTGCAGGAGGGGGAGAGGGGGGTTGCTGAGTGTTAACAGATCCATAACAGGGGGGGGTAAGTGAATTATCTCTTTAAACAGAATGATACCAGTTAGTGTGTTAACTTTGGCAGCCTCGAAATACTGACTAAAACTAAAATAAAAACTACACACACTGGAACTAAAAAACAAACAATGTTTGCAAAAAAAAACTATTTAAAAAATAAACTGAATTAATTCAATTAAATGTGCAAAATTACACCAACAATGCAACTAACTGCTGACTTTTAGCAAGGTTCTCTAAAACTGCAAATGACACCAGTGTGCTACAGGCAAAACTAAGAAAAATAGTGGGATTCTGCTCCGGTCTATATGCGTTTCACAAAACACACATAGTAAATGCCGAAGTTAATGTAGAAATTATACCTTATGATGGACATGCATGGATGTTGCATAACACCTTATCTAGGGGAGAATGTCAGAAATAAATAATGCATGCCACAGCCACTAAAATATTTAAAATATGTTTTACACTGTTGTATACAGAAGCATATTTAAGAGTTTGCTCTGAAACCAGGAATTTATTGTATGCGAATTACATGTCCATTTATTACTTTTCCCCCATCATCTTCCAGAGACTGAATTTGTTGACATGCCCTTCCACAATTTTTGTTTGCTATTCATTGTGCTGCAGTAGCAGTGAATTCTCCCAAGAACTAGAGTGGCCGAGAGAAAGAGAAAGAACGAGATATATTGGGGGGGGAGGGGGTATGGTAGCAGTAGCCGTATGAAGGAGATGCCTGAGGGCTTTTCAGTGGAGTCCTCCAAACTTCAAAGTCTCTTTGTTTCCATAAGAAAGGCCATTGGGGAGTTGGCATCAATTTTAAATGATAAAGAGAGAGGTTAGGGAGGGAGTGAGTGAAAGCATACCAGAATAAAAACCAAGACTCTTGTCAGGATTAAAATTAGTGGTGTTTGCACGGAGAGTGAGTTAGCTGTGTCCGTTACGCCACTAAAAGAAGCAGATGACTTTTTGACAAGCATATCAGCGTATCCAGCAGAAGACATCGTGACTGCAATATCGGCACTATCAGCATCAGCCACAGTCAGGATGAGCACTTCCTGCCCGTATAATGCCAGACACATCAAAGGATGTGTAAAAAAAATTCTGATTAAATAATTATGTTACAGCGGACACTCTATACAGATATATGTAGATCAGTTCATATGTTAAGAATTTACTAAATTTTTTGTTAAGGTTCATAGAGCATGTATTTGTGTAAAATCCATGTGTGAACATTTTCCAACAGAAATTACATTATTCTTTAATAAGTTTGCACTTAACTTTATTCTGAACTCACTGAAACATATGGACATGCACTATATATATAATAATAATAAAAAAACACATATACACAGTCAGCAGTTTAAAATTATGTTTTTGAAAGAAGTCTCATATGTTCACCAGGGCTGCATTTATGTGATAAAAAATACAGTAAAAACAGTAATATTATGAAATATTGTTAAAATAAAAAAAAAAAAGGTTTCCTACTCTAAGAAATTTTAAAATTACATTATTCTATAATAAGTTTGCACTTAACTTTATTCTGAACTGACTGAAACATATGGACATGCACTATATATATAATAATAATAAAAAAACACATATACACAGTCAGCAGTTTAAAATCATGTTTTTGAAAGAAGTCTCATATGTTCACCAGGGCTGCATTTATGTGATAAAAAATACAGTAAAAACAGTAATATTATGAAATATTGTTAAAATAAAAAAAAAAAAGGTTTCCTACTCTAAGAAATTTTAAAATCAGTCATTATTCCAGTCTTCAATGTCACATGATCCGTCAGAAATCATTCTAATGTGATTTGGTGCTCAAGAAACATTTCTTACTATCAGAAATGTTTCTTAGGTCTTACTACAGTTGTGTTGCTTAATATTTTTGTGGAAACTTATAAAGATTTTTTTCTGGATTCTTTCATGAACAAAGTTCAAAATAAGAGCATTTATTTAAAAGAAATATTTGGAACATTCTAAATGTTTTTACATTCACTCTTGATCATTGTAATGCTTCTTGCTGATTAAAAGTATTCTCTTTTTTTTTCTTTTTTTTTTACTTACTCCAAACTTTTGAATGGTAGTGTTACCACAAAAATATTAAATAGCAAAAACAGTTTTCAATATAATAAGAAATCTGCTAATCAGCATGACAGACAGACAGACAGACAGACAGATAGACAGACAGATAGACACTGTATATAGA
>NW_015542454.1:226969-231247 GCF_001515605.1 Sinocyclocheilus anshuiensis
TAGATAGATAGATAGATAGATAGATAGATAGATAGATAGATAGATAGATAGATAGATAGATAGATAGATAGATAGGCAATCTGAAAATAATTGTTTACAATTTTTCTAAAAATGAAACACAATGTACTGTATATATTTATTGAGACCAGTTCTTACAAACAATAAGAAAAGCCTTGGAGCAAGAGGTCATCTACCTGCGCACTTTAGATATGCCATTTAATCTTTCTCTTCTCGGCTGACACAGCTCAAGGGGAACTTAGGAAGGCAGGATGTTGAGGTGATTGCTACCTAGTATAGCCGGTGGACAACGGGAAAGGTCAGAGCTCATTTAAAAGACTTGGGGACCTTTTCACCTCGCTCAGTGCACTGGGTTCTGGATGAAAAATGAGCTCCTTAAAGGACTGTATTCTGCTGCTACAACAGTCCCACCCCCTCACTCCACCTTTAGCCATTTATCATTCACATCCCAGCCTCACCAACATGGCCTAGATCATAAACGCTGCTCAGCACAATGGGGAAAATCAAATTCTGAAAAAGCAGAATACATCCAACTTTGAGTGATTCTGATTGAATTATTCTTGAAATGGTCCGTAAACGACTGAACCAGAACGGAACACACCAGTAAACAGGAGAAAATGGGACAGCTGAGTGGAATGTCACTGTTGTATTGATGATCTCTTCTCTCTTTGAGCTGAGAATAATGACACTCTGATCAACAGATGCATTTTTCCATGTCTCTGTTTATTTGATAAAAACTGATTGAACTGGGGAAATGAATCTGGCTGTAGCTTTGAAAACAACCTGAAATAATTGAGCTATTCTCTGGAGTTTCATGAATGTTTTGAACACATTTAACAACAAGATTTGTGCCCAAAGGATATTTGCTTGTTCAATCATAAAATGTTTGTGTAGTGGAGATAGATAAACCCAGGTGAAAAAGACGTAGTATTAAATGTATTAAAAATATACTTGAAATTCAAGTAGTATGTTTATAATACATTTGTATTCCCAACATGCTTATTTGAAGTGCAATAAAAATATATTGAATTTCATTTTAATATATTTCTAAAAAGTATACTAGAAGTACTTTTGTATTAAATATATGCGTAGTTATACTTCTAAGAAATATGCTAAACACAAGCATACTTTTAATGTATTTATAAAATGTATACTAGAAATACTTTGGTAATAAATATATGCTTAGTGTAGTTCATGAAGTATTAAAAGGACATTTTAAATATATTTCAAGAAATACACTTAAATTGCACTAAATATACTTAAAGTGGTTCCAATTTAACACAATTTCAATATATTAAATATATTACAAATAGATTAAAATCAAACTTAAACATATCTTGAAATACACTTAATATACTTAAAGTTGTTTCAAAATAATACATTTAATATGCACTTAGTATAGTATAATTTAAATATAGTATGTCTGAAAAAGCAAAATTTAAATATATTTCTTTTTCACCTGGGAAGCCTATCAGGATGGAGTGATCCTGTACATAATAGCAAATAATAACACATCTGCAGGTTCCTGTGAGAGATGTAAACTCACTCTCAATTGTCTCCACAGCAACAGATTACATGTCAGAAATTTAAACATCTCCTTCGCTGTTGTGAAAACTAATGAGGGTGATTACACACAAAGCTGAAAAAAATGAAATGATTAGTCCTCTGAAATGCATAACAGGATTCATTTACAGAAATGTCACTGCTTTGAGGAAGTTAATTGCATCACATTTGAAGAAGTCATCTCAGACTCATTTCCTCTCAGGTTTAATTTCTGAATCTATTTCATTGGCTGTAGTCTTCTGCACTATAGCACACCACCAATTATACCAATGAAAAAAACAAAACAAAAAAAAAACATTTACAAATGGCAATATGAAGTCTTTTTGCATTATGCACAACATGAGCAAAATGTGTCAGTTTAGAAAACTGATCATACTGTAGCTATGTAGTGTGAGAAGTCCTTGCAGCCACTGAGCTAAGCCCCATCTCTAAAATGTAACTGACCAATCCTACCTTTGCAGCTGTTGCTGTCTGCCATTTTCTAATGGAAGTCTATGCAAGATCTTTGTGTCTGGATCAGTTTTACTGAAATAATCAAAAAATATGGTAAAGCGTTGCTGTTGCATATTTTTGATCTTATTGTGAATGATTCATCCATGCATATGTGTTTTTTTTGTTGTTTTTTTTTATTTTGAGCTCATTTTGTTAAAATGTCATAACTCGACCTCCCGGTGAAATGACAGACTTCTCTTTGGTGACCTACGCAGGACTTCTCCAAATATTTAGTCTGCTTAAACCTGCCTGGTTTTCACAATCTACTGCAAAGTCGCATTCAGATCTGCCTCCATCCAATCAACAACCATCTGATAAAACTATTTATACAACAGTTCGTTCTGGTTCTCAAATCTGATTGGTTGAGAACCGTGAGATATTGTACTGGTATTACTACAGGAACGCCCTTTCACAATTATGTATCACTCCGCTTGTTCTAGCCGGGTCTATGTTTTTTTTTTTTATTATTCACTGAGCTAATCGTAGAGTACGTTAAGCCGGGCTCACACTGTGCGATTTTTTAAAAGTCCTTTAGGATTGTACTTGTCAGACTGTACGAACATGATGATCATGTCACACTGTGGGATCTCAGTTGTCATTAATGTCAGACTGTATGACAGTCAAGACGCGTTAAAAACGGGTGCGTGCAAGAAAACCTGTCCGGAGTTTCACCTTATCAACCCATACACATTCAGTGACTGCGAGCTGCATTGCACGCGGGGCTGTAATGTTGGCTATCATTAAAAGTATATGAATGGCGGCAATACCGGCGTATTTATGCAGAATAGTGCAAGCAGCACTACACACTCACATGAAAACAGCAGCGCAACCGGTGTTTATCATAGCAAAGGCAACGAATCATATGAATTCCGTGAACGGAGGATGAGAGTGCCGAAGTTTATGCGGTTAGAAGAAATCTCTAGCATTAATTCTGATCATGGCTTGTCTTGAAAAACGAAGACAGTTTGACGTTCGTCGTAGGAGAAGTCACACTGCAGGATTGTGTGCCAAATCTTCTGACACTGCCAGAAGTTCGTCGGAGGTAACATTTGATCGCAACGGCCATTAATCGGCTGTCGGTGAATATGTCAAACTAACGATCAAAGACTACAGATTTTAGCCTAGGATTATAGGAATCTTTTAGGATTTTCAAAATTTGTCTCAGACGACAAAATCGTGGCCAAAATCGTACAGTGTGAGCCAGACTTTAGTTAATACAAGAAGAAACGTCTAGCCTCGCGGTCTCTCTCTCTCTCATTTGGATGCACGTCTTGCCGCATTGTTTCTCTCTTATAACCTCATTATTTCTCACTAATAACCTAACTGAAGATATAGAGCCGGTATTGCTCTCGTACTCGAGTGATATTGCTCATGTATCTGCCCTTTTTTTTGTTGTGAATTACAACTGTCACCCCTCATTTGCAAATGAACATGTTGAACATCAGTAAAGATATGTATATTTGCTCAAAGGTAAATTAATGTTAATAAATAGTTTAAAAAGTCAATTTTAGTGAATATAATGTGAATGAATTGTTACATTTGGACAATATCATGTGCAGTAACAGGCAAAATTCTGTGCTGAAATTCAGGCCATGCTTACTTTAAGATTTTAAATTTACTTTTTCCACTTTTATCTTATTTTTATGATGGATTGCCTCTTGGGTGAGCTCCCTTTTGGGTTTGGGTCCTTATTGGAGATTGTCAATTTTGGGGCAAGTAAGCAAGCTTAATGGTCAAAGATATGCACAGCATGACCATCACATGTAAACCAGTGATAGTAATCACGATCACGAGCTCTTTGGATTGACTTTCCCCCCACCTAGAAGACAAGAACCAGACTGAAATTCCTTAGGAGACCTTTTAACCTCTCTGGTCCTCACAGAACATGTCCTTATGTTCACATAATGGCACAGAAACTGTCTTTTACAGATGTAGATGCACCAAAATGAACTCAAAAAGGCTTATAAACTAATATCAGTCCATTGCTTAACTCAATATTATGTATCTAACCCACATATTAGACTATCATGTTTTAATCACGTATTGTGCATGTCTTTTTAATAACTAACTTCATATTCATGTTTAGTATGTGTGTGCTTGAATCTTCTTGCTTGAAACGTTTCTTCCAATCAATTCTTTGTCAAATGTATCATATTCTTGTTATAGAAATCATGTCCAAAATTATACTCTGCAAGAGCGGGAAAA
>NW_015542454.1:231655-232068 GCF_001515605.1 Sinocyclocheilus anshuiensis
CTTATACGGCTCGTTCAATGAATCGCTGGCCGTCTCAGTGATCAGCCGTAAAACAGTGATTCTGTTCAAATTCCCTATAAAATCTGACCTGTTTCCCTTACATCTGCATACAGCATATTTGTACCTTGTGATGTTTCGTGTACTTTTTTTCCTTCCTTAAGTCAGTGTTTGAGATTGTTCAGGGATTTCAAGAATCCCCCAAGCAATTTGTTGTGGGATTGAAATGGTCTAATGAATGGGCCCTGAGTCAATTAGACAAAGCTGTTTTTCTTTGTTTTGCTTATTGGCCTTGGCACTTTGAATGTATATCCTGTCATCCGATATTAAGCAAAAAACAACTAGGGACAAATAAAGCTGTATGTATGTCCTTATATATATATATATATATATATATACACATATATACATATATA
>NW_015542455.1:0-1609 GCF_001515605.1 Sinocyclocheilus anshuiensis
TTGGTAAAAAAAAAAAAAAAAAAGTTAAATATCTTACCCCTACTGCTATAGACCTCTCTGAAAAACTAAAAAGCAATTTATTTAATACGAAGGCCTGTCATTATTTTTTATTTGTGCTATCATTATTAATGTCTTTATTTGTTCTTATTTTATTACTGACTGCTTACTTGTCATTTTTTATTCAATTCAAAGTTTGAAATCAAGCTATCTCGTGCTACTGCACCAAAATTACCCCACTGTAAAATTAAAAAAACACTGAGTGAGCAAAAATGTGTGAGATAGTTATAATGGTAATTAAATAATGTTTACATATGTATAAAAGCCTACATTAAAATCTGTCATATAAATTGGTCTCTTCATTAGAAATTAGCCTAATGATTGCCACCATTGATGGACAATTTTTTTTTATAATATTAAAAATATCTGTATGACATTATATTCTGCAGTTCTTCCCTGTTGTACCGAATATCTATAGTACTTTTCAAATTATATCAAAGTTAGAAATTCAAATATTGTGACAAAATTAATTTTGTAGGGTGCCACAAGTTTGTTCAAATTTCCAAAGGGTGCCGCGACTAAAAGAAAGGTTGGGAAACACTGCTCTATATAACCGTGTATGTGACAGTTAAAAAATCTTGAATCTCTACTTTTAAATGTCACAGTAATACTAACGTCAAATAAATCTAAATACTAAATAATCATAAAATTAGACTGTACATCTGATCTTTACAAATCACTGAGATATATTAAAGACACCACTATAAAACACCAATACAACAAACTGAAAAATAATACTTTATTTCAACGAATATGAATGTTTTTACATGTGACAAGTTTGTCTTTTGAAAATTGAAGTCGTTTTTTTTACAGCTAGTTCTTTTGTGCAAATTAGAGATTTGGCAGCATAAGAAGAACATAATATGATTCTTGTGTTTCTGTTCTTTCCACACAGATTCTAGCAGTTTCCCTGCTTTTACGACTGACATGTTGCCATCCTACTGTACCTACTCCAACCCTGAACCCTCTGGCTTCCCCACATCTCCTACAACAACACCTTCTACTTCACTACCTTCTTTGTCCACCTGTCCCCCACACCACGTTTTCACTCGAGAACAAACTCTTTACCTCATTGATTTGATGCGTGCACTAGGGGTTGCACCGACTAATCAACTAGTCGACTAGTCGACTTCAATGCTCTGCCATGACGCTTTAAGCTTGACATCGACTAGTCGCTGGTCCTATAGAGGGTGCAACAGGATAAGAAATCTTTGATGGATTTCCACATTTACGCTCCGTTTCCAAACAGTTCAAATGACAAATAAATGCATACTCTGAAAGCGCTCCACAAGACGTGTGATTATATTACTGGATGCTTGAAATTGAATGGGAGAATGCACGTTTTAAACAGCTTATTGTACAGGTAAATTAATCGCCGTTCTAATCTAATGCGCTGCTGCACTGTAACGCACACACATAGGCTACAGACAGTAGCGCGTACATCACCCGCACAGAATCATTCAGCGCGGAAATGTATTTTCAACACTGTTCTGTGATTTCTCAATAAAATAGCTTAGAAACTGAAAAGTTCAAGCATATATTTCTTAATAAC
>NW_015542455.1:2297-5015 GCF_001515605.1 Sinocyclocheilus anshuiensis
TCACAGCTCCAGACTTATTTGTTCATTAATGACGTCATCAGCGACTAGTCGACTTCGACTCGACTTTCATCACATAAAAGTCGACTTAAAAAATCAGAAGTCGTTCAACCCCTAGCGTGCACACCTTACCAGCACTAAAGGTGAGCTACCAAAATCACTGTCTGAGCTGGATTCTAGGATACGGTTGGGCCGTGGACAAAAGAAACAGTTCTGGACAGAAATTGCAGTTTGGTCAGGCAAAAGTGGCAAGGAAGTGGGCGACTCTGCAGGATGCATTTAAGAAAATTAAAGACAATAACAAATCAACTGGACGAGGTGTCATCAAATTTGAGTTCTACACTGAGATGGAGGAATTGATTGGAAGT
Source organism: Sinocyclocheilus anshuiensis (assembly GCF_001515605.1). Classification (NCBI taxonomy): domain Eukaryota; kingdom Metazoa; phylum Chordata; class Actinopteri; order Cypriniformes; family Cyprinidae; genus Sinocyclocheilus; species Sinocyclocheilus anshuiensis. The sequence goes on from NW_015542455.1 coordinate 2,663, forward strand.
TATCATGACGTTGACTTCCCAGTAATCGGTGATGCAATGGGTGTCCACATTAAGAACCCTGAGGCACTCAGAAAGAATTCGTCAGGGCCCTCTTCTCCCTGGCCAAGTGAGGTGTCTCCACAAGATTCATCTTCCAGTAGCAGGCCACTTTCTCCTGAAGCTGAAACCTCCTCTTTATCTTCTGAAGGTTCAGCCATCCATTCCACTAGTCGCCGCAAGAAGAAAAAGAATGTTGGTCACCATGAACTCCTTCATTTTCTCAGGGAATCTGAGGAAGCTACTCAGTGACGTCATGATGAAATCATGACACAGATGAATGCATCACAGAAAACTTTAGACACACTTATACAAACATTTCTGGAAAAGCAGTAGAATGTGTAACTGTAGTGTGCCAAAAATTAGTTTTCCTGCATTTTAAAAATGCTTAAGAGTTTTGTGTTCCTTTGTTACAAAGGTTTAATGGAGCACTTTTCAACATTTATGCCATTAAAGGGATAGTTCACCCATAAATGAAAATTCTGCCAACATTTACTCACCCTCATTCTTCAAAATATATTTTTTTATTTCAAAAGAAGAAAGAAACTTATTCAAGTTTGGAACAACATAAGGGTGAGTAAATGACGGAATTTTCATTTTTGGATGAACTATCCCTTTAACCTTGTTAATGAAAGATGTGATGGAGTTCCTCAGTGCTGAGAAGACTTAAGTTGTTTTGTCACTTTCTTCATGGTAACTTTGTCATTTACAAGAGCCTATTTTTCAAAAATAGTTCATGTTCACAAGCTTAAAAACCCTGGCCTTACTCATTTATTGAAGACTGTTTACTTCAATTTTCTTAAATTCATGTTTTGAAAGTGTCAGATGATACTGGTTTAATGTGTTGTTTTTGCAACATTATTGTTCAATATTTGTCATTAAGACAATTTATACATTTTCACTGAATTTCATACAAAAGGAAGAATTCCTTCAATGTTTCAGTTTAAATTGTTTAATACATTTGTTTAAATTGTGTAATTGTGCAATAAACAGAAAAGTGGACAATAGTTTCAAAAAAATATATAAAATAGTTTCTTGCATTACAGAAGATTGTTCAGTACCTTTTCACATTCTCATTCTCTGCTACAAAACTGACAGATTTCTTGAAAATACACAGTTCAAAACAATGACATGTTAATATAAAAACACAAATGGTACCCAATAATAAAATAAAGTGATATGTCTCAAAATATTTGCATATGTATGATGTGTTCTGGAAATGTGTCAGGAATGCCTGCAATACAAGATTACAAGTTTTCATCCTGGATACGTGGGCATCCGTGGGGATGTTCTTCACATACATTTGATTGTCCCGCATTTAAAATCATGTTGTGCAGTGTGCATGCTGCCACAATTATTTTCACCAGAATGTCTATCCTCGTATTTTGGAGATCACGCATCCTTCTCCACATGCACTTCATCCTCCCGAAGGCCTGCTCGACAGAGACCCTTCCACGGCTGATTTTCACATTCCTTTGCAGTTCATCATCGGTAAGTGCACCATTATCACGTTTGGGCGTAATGATGAAGGGATAGTCACCAGAGATGTATGCTGTGTCACCTAAGAGGTAACTTGTGCCCATCTTCTGCTGCCAGTTTTCAAAAAATGTAGAGGCTCGTAACATTCTTGAGTCATGTACTTTGCCTGGGACACCTGTAAAAATGTCTAGGAAGGGTCCTTGGTCATCCACAATGCCCTGTAGTAGAAGAGAATAGAAGCCTTTTCTGTTCAGGTAATCGCCTCCTCTGATAGCTGGCCTTTGAATTTTTATGTGACACCCATCTATGGCCCCAATGATGGCCCTAATGCCACATAAGCGATACAACACCACTGAAATGACTCCTTTGTCGCAATCTGTGGGCCATGTTATGTACATGTGAGCAAGTGAGCAGGTGACTTCCAAAACCTCAAGGACTATATTATGAGCTGATCCACAGGAAACATTGAACTTATCTGAAATTTCTCTGCAGGAATTTTGATTGCCCATGTACCACAAAAACACAAGGGCTTTCTGAACTACAGGAGGTTGGGCAAGACCTCCAGGCTGCTGGTCATCTGAAAGCCCAGATCTTTTCAGCTGATCAACAAAGTGTTTGAACTGCTCTCTAGTGAGACGCATGTGACTCTGAAAACGGCGGGGATCCATGTTCAGAAGGACTTTTCAGAACTCTGTGGGTTGTCAGTGACAAGTACTGTAGAACGTCTCGGTTATGTATGGTAACCCTCGTTCCCTGAAGGAGGGAACGGAGACGTCACGTCGGAAGAACGACGAATTGGGATCTCGCTTAGAGAGACCAATCTACTTCGAGTGTAAAC
>NW_015542455.1:8610-15943 GCF_001515605.1 Sinocyclocheilus anshuiensis
GCTCGTTTAGTTTACACTCGAAGTAGATTGGTCTCTCTAAGCGAGATCCCAATTCGTCGGTCATCCAACGTGACGTCGAGAGTGACCGACTGAAAGGGAACTGCATGTCTGACAGAGGGAGACAGAGAGATTGACAAAGTATAAAACATAAATCACAATACTTATAGGTATTAAGCAGTGACATTGTCAGGCTTTTTATTTACAAAAAATTAGCTTTTTGAATGTGGCAGGATTGTAATATAACAATTAATAACAAGTTTTTATGCAATACAGATTAAAGTGGCTTCATAAATTACTTTTTAAAAATATTAAAAACGCAAAACGCACCTGATGCGAATTCTTTGCTCTTCATTTTCTATAAGCAGAGTTAACAGACCCTGTTGTATTTTCTGGTAATTTATTAAAAGAAGGTACACCGCCATCTTGTGCAGACTAAACTGACTTGAACGCACCTGACGTCGTAATTACGACTTGTCAACTCATAAGTACGAACGTCCCAGGAGGACTTGAACGCAGTATTAGACCAGGGGAAAGTTCAGTCATAGAGAGCTGCTGTCTTGCAGAGGCTAGCTCCAACCCTGAAAAAAAAAACCTGCACCTGCCTATTGCCTTAGTAATCCTGAAGACATTGATTAGCTTGTTCAGGTAAGTTTGATTAGGGTTGGAGCTAAACTCTGCAGGACAGCGGCTCTCTAGGACTGAACTTGCCTACTCCTGTGTTAGACTTCATAATTAGAACATGCATGGCAGATGGTGTAGTGGTGGTGAAAACAGTGAAAATATTTTTTTTTCTGTGATCTGGCAGTAATTTAATATGTGGATTATAAGTTTGAAGAGTATAACTAACAATATATGCTGTGACTGATTTTCATTTATCTGAGAAAACTGTCACTGCCTTTTAAAAAAAATTTATTTACGCTCACTCTATGAGACAGACAGTCTGTTTTAGCACATCTAACTCAAACTAAACTAACTCGAAGTGTTGGGGAAAGTTACTTTTAAAAGTAATGCATTACAATATTGCGTTACTCCATAAAAAAAGTAACTAATTACGTTACTTAAGTAACTTGCATTACTTATTTGAAAAAGTAACTTATATTTAAAAAAGTAATCCGTTACTTTACTAGTTACTTTAAACAAGTAATCTGATTACGTAACTTGTGTTACTTGTAATGCGACCCCCAACACTGCTAAAACAAACAAAAAGTGAAATACAATTTGTAACAAAGTTCGTAGATCGGGAAGAAGGAGGCGGGAACTGGCGAACATTTAAACAAATCTCTCTGTTCTCTGTGGTCCTCCTCCTACAGCAACTATCGCAGCATGTCAAGCACAGAATTGGTCAAGATGTGCTTTTTTCCTCACCTCAATAAATCATGTTGCATGATTCATTTAAATACTCTCCTCACAAAATGTTGCATCTGAAAGGAATGTGCAAAAAGATCAGCCACAAAAATCTTTTTCATTGCTAGTTTTTCACTGCATGTCTTTAGTAAATGCAAACAATTTATGCAGTTTGTGCTGGTGCAAGCCTTATTTCTCGCCATTGAGAGAATGGTTCGTATCATTAACTGAAGTGCAAATCGAAATATGTCATAAACATTTGTGTCCGTTATTTATTCTGTTTTAGATGAGGATGATGGCTTACAGTTCCAACTTCCAAAACATCATCGTTGTGCCTGCCACTTATTAAATTTGGTTTCCACAGTGGATGCAACCAAAGCCTGTTCAAATTAAGCCTACAAGAAGCTGTCCTGGTCAGCATTCTCAAACTGCAATGCACTATGCAAAAAGTGTGGCAGGTCTGCGGCTGCTGCAGAAATGATAGAAGATGTGTGCAAAATTCAGTGAATCTGCCCTTACACAAGGTGTTCGAGACAGCAGCGAAGCATAACCCACTCATCGTTCAATTACCAGCAAATAAATATTAAACAATACAATTTAAATAGGAGTTCTGTGATTTTATACTTACTGGCTAAAGTTCAATGAAGGCCTTTCTAGCCTTGTCAACACATGGACCTTTTGACCATTTTTTGGAAAGCTGCGAAGACAAGCAGAGTGAAACAAATATTCAATCATCACAATGTTGTTGAACTATATTGAACTTTACTTGGCCAATCAGAACTAACTGTTGTATATTTAGAAGTCACACTTATGTTTCGACCACAATTATGCAAGACTCACCAGGAATTAAAGTTCATTTTGATAGTTTCTCTTCTTGTTGTCTTTGGGATCTACAAAAGTTTCTTATTCTCTTTTTGATGTTTTGGCATTCCTCAGTGAAGCCTGTGGCTGGTTGGTGGCTTTGACCTGGTGTGTAACATGTCTCCTTAAAAGTATTACAAACATACAAAGAAAACTTTACTGACATAAAATTTGGATAAAAAATTATTGGGTTCTTTTGTAGCCATTACCTTTGGTATCCTCAAGGCAGGAAACTCCTCATTGAAGTCCAATGCCATAGTTTTCTACTCATTAAATATAAGTCAATAATAAATGGGTATATCAATCATTTTCCATGTATAATTAGATTAAAATTGTTACTCACTATTTTACTGTTTCTGGAATGTCTAACTCATCCACATCTTCAATTTGAATAGCATGAGAGAACTTAACTTAACTTAAAATAAAACAAGAAAACAGGAAGAGCAGAACAGAGCCTGCCTGTCAGTGTTGGGCAAGTTACTTAACAAAAGTAATGAATTACTAATTACTTCATCAATGTTGTATTAAAAATACTTTTCTAATTACTCGGTCTGAAAAGTAACTTAATTACTCAATAAGTAATTTACCTCATTACTAATTACTTCTTAAAGGGATAGTTCACCCAAAAATGAAAATTTGATGTTTATCTGCTTACCCCCAGGGCATCCAAGATGTAGGTGACTTTGTTTCTTCAGTAGAACACATATGATGATTTTTAACTCCAACCGTTGCAGTCTATCAGTCGTATAATGCATGGCAATGGTAACAAAATCTATGAGTAAAAAAAACATGCACAGACAAATCCAAATTAAACCCTGCGGCTCGTGACGACACATTGATGTCCTAAGACATGAAACGATCGGTTTGTGCGAGAAACCGAACAGTATTTATATAATTTTTTACATCTAATACACCACTATGTCCAACTGTCTTTGGGCGCGCGCGCACGGCTTTCGGTGCGTGAGGTGTGTACGCGCTCTGGCGTAGTTTACGCAAGCGCAGGAAGTGATCTCTCGCGCGTATACGTCAGCCATTGTTTACACAGTGCACAGTCATTGTAGGTACGACGGCTAATCAAAATGGTACTTACTTGCACTTATCCGGATTGTTCAAACCGACTTAAAACTAAAAGATTACTTTCTCTCGCGCGAACTCGTTCGAGAGTGGTGACTTTCCACCTATTCCTAACTTCTGAGCCTGCTCGCCTGAAGTTATGGTTGATTGCATTTTTGGGTGAACTATCCCTTTAAAATCTCTATAAACCTTGACTGGATAGACAATAGAAATTAAACTTTTAATTTAAATGTGAGTCAAACATGGAATAGTTTAAAGCCAAAATTTTAGCTTTATTAAAACACTGTAATACTTACAATTTTTTAGCAACAAATGTAACTTTCTTTAGTTAAACAGAATTCCTCTGCAAAATACCAAGCTGTCAACATTATATCTTTCAAAACAAAGAGCACCATATTGTATACATACTGTAAGCGGTCATGTTTTTCAACAAAATAAACTAATTTCTACATAATTCCTCTGCAAAATATTTTAATAACAAAAATATAACTCTGCAAAATAGCAAGCTGTAAACTTTTTTTTTTTTTTCAAAACTAAGAGCACCATATTACATACTGTTATGTTTTTCAACAACAACTCATTTCTACTTCTCAGCTGACGGTGCTGCCTCATTTTTGAAAAAGTGGTTGTATCTCATTAATGTAAGTCTCTCGAAATGTTTGCTTGACAGTCTGTTCCTTCTGGGGGTGAGCACAAGATTGCCCAGGCTGAAAAGCCTTTCCACTGGTGCGCTTGATGGTGTGGCTGTGTTGTACCTCAGTGAAATTACCTTAATCCTGGGAAACTGTCTAAGAACACTCAGCTCAGACCCTGCAGATTTCAAATATTCCATGACTGGTTTCAGCAGAGTAGGCCCAATCCTCCTCTTCAAATGAAAAAAAGTAATCAGTGGACACAGCAGGCTTGTTGTTATGTTAAGCATTATGCTGTAGGTCTTCAAGAGGCAACACGCGGCACTCTGTAGTAAGCATTGCCCTAATAGTGTCTTTGATCCAGCGTAACTTTAATTTGAGCAAAGTGACTGCAGCCAGGATAGCTTCTTTATTGTCCATCATAGAGGAAAAGCATACATTGATTGCCTATGAGGAGAAAAATACATCAGACTCTTCACATTATACAAGAGTATGACAGATAATATAAAATTTCTTTAAGCCATGGGTAAACCAAGAATTTCGCAATTTGTATCAACATCAGATTATCTGAACAATCAGGGAGAGATGCTGTCATCCTAAATTCGTCCCGCAGTGCCAGTGACCTGTACATTAGAATCTCCAGAGTTGGAAAAAGGGTTCCAAAATAGCAGTTATCTTCTCCTTGCAATTTGTCTTGTGCTTAAACACAATACAATATTCCTTTAGGAATAGATACTCCCAATCAGTGAAGCATTTTATTCCAAATTGAGTGCAAACAGTATTTAACTCAGCAACTGGAATGTCAGTGATCCTGGACAGGATTCCATCGTGTTGAAGTAGGCACTATGAGTTTTTTCTTGAAAAAATTATCTACTAACTCTGAAGCCACAGAAGAACCGTTCGCTTTTGTCCACAGTGCAGAACACTTTGAAGTAGCACTTCTGTAGATGACTTTGGACTCATTTGCTTTAAGCCATTTCTCAACATCATGAAAAATTAAGTTCAGTGTGTGTGATGCACCTTAAAGGGGGAATAACACACACAGTTTCACCCAATCTCATGTTAATCTTGAGTACCTATAGAGTAGTACTGCATCCTTCATATCTTCAAAAAGTCTTTAGTTTTATCATATTTATAAAAAAAAGATACAGCTTTACGATTCTTTCCGGAAAAAGCCGAGCTCCTGGAGGCGCGCCATGGGCAGAGCTAAAGAGTGACAAGCACTTGCCAACAAAACAGACATTTGATGCCGTTTCACTTACCGTCTGCAGTCCTGAATCATGACCGGGATCTTTTATCGCTGGGACTGCTTCATCTTTCAGTATCAATCGATGTGCAAATACAGCTTGAACTGGGCCTTGTTTATAAAACGTCAACAAACACACTTGCGAAACTCCGTTGCTGCTCCAGAAAAACAAACTGTATCCACTGTCTACATATCGCTGGGTTCTGGAAGCTGAACAATGTTATCTTTCCCTTACAACCAAAAACACTTCTTTGGATTGGAGACATTCTTCCCGAGCAAGTCCCGTGCAGTGCTGCAGCCGGATGAAGCGCGTTGATGGGCGCGATCTCGCTCTCGCTCTCACTCTGGTCGATGCGTGCGTGGGCGCACTCTTCCGGGAGAAATGCCCATATAAGGAGTTCCACCCTCGTCTACGTCATGAAGAGCCACGATCGAAAAAAGAATCATGACCGGGATCTTTTATCGCTGGGACTGCTTCATCTTTCAGTATCAATCGATGTGCAAATACAGCTTGAACTGGGCCTTGTTTATAAAACGTCAACAAACACACTTGCGAAACTCCGTTGCTGCTCCAGAAAAACAAACTGTATCCACTGTCTACATATCGCTGGGTTCTGGAAGCTGAACAATGTTATCTTTCCCTTACAACCAAAAACACTTCTTTGGATTGGAGACATTCCCGAGCAAGTCCCGTGCAGCGCTGCTGCCGGATGAAGCGCGGTGATGAGCGCGATCTCGCTCTTGCTCTGGTCGATGCGTGCGCGGGCGCGCTCTTCCGAGAGAAATGCCCATATAAGGAGTTCCACCCTCGTTTACGTCATTAACAGGTTCTCGGAAACGTGACCATATCACTCTCATTTTGTCATCTTCACATTGGTTGCCGGTCCGTTATAGAATTGATTTTAAAATCTTGCTGTTTGTTTTTAAATCATTAAACAGCCTTGCACCATCTTATATTTCAGATTTGTTGCAACCGTACTCTCCATCAAGATCTCTTAGGTCCTCTGACCAGAAACTCTTGATTGTTCCTAGGTCAAGACGCAAACAGTGGGGGAACCGTGCTTTTGCAGTATTGGCCCCAAGGCTTTGGAACAGTTTGCCTTTACACACAAGAACTGCCTCCACTTTGGTGTCATTTAAGTCCCTTTTAAACACTCATTTTTTCTCCCAGGCTTTTTTGCAAAATGCTATTCAGTGATATGTTGTTGGAAACTTTTTTTTTTTTTATATGTTAATTGGTCTGATGCTCTGTGCTGTGTAAGTGATGTGTATATATTGTCTGATTATCTATGTTTTTAGAATCTGTACAGCACAGTGGTCAACTTATTGTTGTTTTTAATCGTGCTTTAGAAATAAATTGCCTTGCCTTGCCTTTTCCCAAATCGCTCAAACAAGTGCCAGCTTGTAATTTTGCTTTCTTGCAGCTCTTGTTCTCTTGTCATCAAATCTCACAACCCTTGACTGCCGGTGGAATGTTTTCAGACTCTCTCTCTCTTACACACACACACACACAAATGAACTGTAACAGCAAACTTTGAGAATATGTGAAATAAAATGAATATATAAAAAATTACATATCCACAGTGCAAAATACACGCACTGTCTCTCTCTCTCTTGCAGATACACCCACAGACACTAGGGATGGGAAGATTCCCCGATTCGCTCGGTGCATTGGCATAAAAAGTTAACGATGCGATGCATCAGTTTAAAAAGTGTGAATCGGCTACAAGTCGGCATTTGTATTGCGATGCATCGTTTCTAACATATTTGCATCGGTAAAAAATGATTTATTTATATATAATTACTAGTGGATGCACTATACTTTTATTATTTAGAAAGTGACCAATAATCTGTGATCTATGTATTTGTTTGTCAAGCGCGTTCTCTCATCACCGCTGCTGCTGCGTGAATATGACGAATCACAACGACACGGAGACCCGAGAAAAAAACTGGGATTAAAGTCCAAAACCTGACTTAAAATAACCTAACAAATCAATCGGGGCTAAAGCGGTTCCATAAACGACAAATTAAGTTCACACAATCTCACTAACTTGTGCACGCTTATTCCTCAAAAACTGTAAGTACGTTTTTTATATTTAGATTTTATATATTTAAAGCGAGTTTTTTGGGCAGTGTAGAGTAGGGCTTGTTGTTTGTCATTTCTCCGATCACAAAT
>NW_015542455.1:16168-25070 GCF_001515605.1 Sinocyclocheilus anshuiensis
TGGGCGAGGCTGACGCGAGTGAACGAGCGCTGCTGCGCGCATGCAAGCTAAACAGACGGCGCGCAATAATTCTAAGTAAAATATACATTTTGCTAAAATATTTGTTGTTAGACATTAAATGTGCCTTTTGTAGAATTTTAAACCTTCATATAAGTGTATTTTTATGATGGCAGTAGGTAACTGTAAAGGGACTATTGTAATGGGTAAATAAAATGTAAGCTAGTTCAGTACTAATTACTAAGCTCAAATGAGTGCATGTGTGTTTCTTATAGCAGTTAAAATATAGTCATTTTCTTTATTATCTATTTTCATTTTTAATTGAGTGATTTTAATTTTTAATTTAGTTATTTTAATGAAGGTAGCCTACAGCTGTCATAAAACCAGAGTGCCTTTCTGCTTGGCTAGAAACTGTAAAAAAAAAAGTCAAATAATAGCGTTCCTATTGGTCAGTGTTAGAGGAACTCAGCTTAGTCTGATAGTTAACCTGCTTTAGACCAGGTTAGTTTCCCAGCATAAGTTGCCACGGTGACTGAAGTTGATCTATGTTAAATTTGCTTTATGGAACCAAATCATTTGACAATGAGTCAGACTAACTGAAATAAGCCTGGCTTATTTGGTTAACTTGTTTTATGAAACAGGCCTTGAGGCATTAAAAGTGATCATATTTTCTCCATTGCATCATATTGCATCGAATCGCATTGTGTTGAATCAAATCGAATCGAAATCGGATCACACTGCGTCGTAACAGGTGAATCGTATCGCATCGCATTGGTAGCTGTTTCATATGTATCTTTAATGTATCGTATCGTTGGCTATGCATCAATATGCGTATCGTATCGGCCTCAGTCATGAGATGCACATCCCTAACAGACACACACACACACACACACACACAAAGAGTAAGATGGGCTGACTGTAAGATCAAAGGTTGATGGTCAGATCAAAGGCTGAGATTCTGCCCTAGTAACCTCCAGTCCAATCCCAGCATCTGTAAATAAAAACAAAAACTTGAATGGGTGTGAGTGAGTATAAGTGTATTTGAGCCGTCCTCTCATTCTGCACAATGGCAAAAAGGTACATTGCTGAGGAGACCCTTGAATACCTGCTTAGGTCAAGTGTAGAAGAAGAGAATGCTGCCCCAGACGAGGAAGTGGATGATACCTCTCTGAAGAAGAGGATTGTACAGAAGCTGAGCCAGATTTGGAGTCAGAGGAGGAAGATTCGGATGAGGAAGGCCCTGTAACCTGCACATCAAGGAATGGAGAAATACTGTGGTGTTGACCTCCTCCTCCACAAACACAAGGGAGAGCACAGGCAGAGGAGGTCCTCAGGAATACCCCTGGACCAACCAGGTATGCGTGTACACGAGTGGAGGACATTAGGTCAGCATTTAAATTATTTTTTACAAAGTCCATTCAAAATATTCTGCTGGAGATGACCAATTTAGAGGGGCGATGAGTGTATGGAAATGAGTGGAATTATATTGTGCTGGAAGAAATGCAAGCATTTATTGACCTTCTCATACTTGCTGGCGTTCGCAAATCCAATAATGTGGCAACAAGGAGCTTATGGGATGGTGAGATGGGGAGGGTAATTTTTCGTGCCACCATGCCACTGAAAATGTTTCACAAACTGTGAAGGGTTGTCAGATTTGATGACAAAACAACAAGACATGCGAGTAGTAGTGCTGGGAGGTATGACCAAAAATTTATTTCACGGTATTTTTCAAAATTATACCAGTTTCACAGTACATGCCGTTATTTACTTTTTTATGCATGACTGTGTTAACCATATTTTCTACTGATTGAGAGAGGAAATACTGCAGTATATTGACTTAGAATGCCCTATTTTACTGTCATGATGAGTGAATATTGTCAAAAGAACAGACGCCGAGAGAGGTGACACTTCTCCGGGAAAGTCAGCACTGGGCGAAATCTTCCAACTGAACCATAGCTAAGGTTTATCCAAAAAAATCACTAGGTTTGTCAGTATGAATATTCTATGAGAAAAAGCCACTAAAAGGGTCTGAAAGTTGCTAAATCTAGTGCTAAAGTCGCGCTCGTGTGTGTGAGAGACGCGGGAGCTGATGGCAGGGGGCGGTGGATATTTGTGGCGGTCAATGTGGATATTGTGGATGAGTTCTTCTGTGTCATCACGTTCTATTAGTTCTACAGCTTCAGTTTAGGAACTTTCACTCTTAGTAACACATACAGCTGTTCCCTCACCACAGTGCAACAGTGAAAAGAGACCCCTTTCAAACAGTGTTGCGTTCCGAACGTTGTTTAAGCGACATACACCGGTATTGCGGTATTTTAAAAATTCATATCATAACATAAATAACACCGGTATTCGGTATGAACAGGTATACCGCCCAGCACTAGCGAGAAGACAAGCTGGCACCTGTCAGAGAAATCTGGGGAAAATGGGTGGAGAGACTGCCTCTGATGTACAATCCTGATCTCAGTGTAACTGTGGATGACTGCCTGGTTGCATTCAGGGGGCGGTGCTCTTTCAAGCAATACATCCCAAGCAAGCTTGGAAAATATGGCATCAACATCTGGGCCCGTATTTATCAAGCCTCTGAGAATTACTCTCAAGAACGCTGCTAAGAATTGATTTGTGTAAAAAAAATTGTTGGCTCAAAGCTGCACTTAAAAGTTAAGTTATCAAGCATCTCAGTTGTAATTTGTGCGAAGTGTAAGACTAAATCTTAAGTGTCAGTCTTAGAGTTGATTCATGACATTTTGCTGTGCCACAAACAGGATTTTGGATGATGACATACACATGGACCAATCACTTAACAGATTTCCTTATTTAAAAATATTCTCAGATAAATTCACATTGAATTGTGAAATTCCTAAGAGGAGTTTACATTCAACACATTTGAGAGTGAAGAATTTTAAAGAGAACACATTATGATATACACATTGGAAATGAAAGATAAACACGTTTTCCACCATGTGTTGATTACAAATTTTAAACCAGTGTGCTGTTAACTGACCTGCCTATATATAGCCTAGATTTTATGATATAATCAACTACCATGGATTACAAAAGAAAACCGAACTGGCGGGAGGAAGAAGCGCTACTGCTTGCTGAATTAGTAGAACAGCGAAAACAGGTTATAAAAGGCAAGTTCAGCCCAACATTAACCAGTGCTGACAAGAAAAAGGCATGGGAGGACATCTCCAGACATTTAAACGCTTCACAGATCTCATGCATTCGGTCACCATCTGACTGCAAGAAGAAATGGTACAACATTCTCAGCAAAAGCCGCACTGAAATAGTTGCCTTCAAATCCAACATTTTGCGCACAGGTATACTTAATTTCTTTCCCATTTGCTTGCCTATGCCCTTTGCTCTACTTGATTTACTTGTAGTCTGTACTATAACTGATATTCAAACTCAGGCGGAGGCCCCCCCAGGCAAACCACTGAGCGCCCTTTGTGAGGTGGTGCAGCGCGTACTTGGGAAGGACAATGCTGTCATCTCCGGAGTGGAGGGTAACCAGGATCCTGCAGCAATGAAGCTCGAAATTCTATCACAAAGGTGCGGCCCAAATAATTTTTGGTTAACTCAAAACCATGACGACAATATACAGCGTTTGAAATGTTTTATTTTTCAGTTATAATGAAGACGTAGGGGATTTGCCTGAGCCGGCCAGCCTAACCACGAGCTCTCCGTATCCCTCCCCCGCATTGGATGTCCTCTCAAGCACGTCAAGTCAGGTATGCCCGGTGGTGAATTACAGCCCAGCAGTGGATGACAGCCCGGCAGAGGACCCACTCCCAGACGACCTGCAAGCACTGCGGAGAGAAAAACTAAAACTTACAGGAACAGGAATACTATACTATAGCACTGAAAAGAAAAAAAACAAGAGGGAGAAATAAAATGTCCTAAAAAAAAAAGTTACATGTGTGTAATAAAACCATAGACTGTAAAAAACATGGACGTCCGTGACGTCACCCGATTCTAAGGAGCATTTTTGAAGCCCAAAGTGGGCGGAGGCGGCCGTCGCCATCTTAGCAGCGCGTCACTCCCGGATAATCGAAAATGGGCAAAGAGGTGGGGCGTGGGTGGAGCTAAGGTGCCTGGTTGCTGAAACCACGCCCACCTACCTCGAAGTATTGGCGGTTGGTTTTTGACTTTTACAGTCTATGGTTTTTGAACCGGTTTCCAGCGCTTTCCAGCTTACTCTTGAGGTAAATTAATCTGAAACTACACAACAAATCATCAGGGCACTCAAGTCTCTCGCATTCACACACACACGTTTCGCTATCTTTGTGGGGACTCTCCATAGGCGTTATGGTTTTTATACTGTGTAGTGCAGGGTATACACAGGTACACGGCGTATACCCACTTCTTTATCAGTCGGCTGCATATACCCATTTCTAACGTTAAATCCCCTCTGATGCGCATCATTCAGTAGTGTCCTGCATTAGCCAAAACCATGACAGTCCACCACATGAATAACTAATCCAATAGCATGTGAATAAATGCAAATATTCCCTAAAAACACCCAGTAAAGATAGTGATGCGGTCAGGACCGTTGCGCCTGACATAACGAAAACAATACCTTAAAAATAAAAAAAGCAGGTTTTTACGATCACAAAATGTCTTAAACTGGGGATCTGCCTATACTTTTCAGTCCAAGGATCCAGTTAATGAATGCATTCAAACAGTATAATACAGAGAAAACCTGACCGATTTCATCAGAGATTGCGGAGAGTCATGTCCAGATGTCAGTAAATTACTCTTTTCAGCATGTATTTGGTTTAATAGCACGAGTGTTTTAAACTTTAGTTTTAAACTTAAGAGTATACCCACTTCTCCTGGCGCCACTACACCAATATTCTATCCCCCTACACTGACCGTACACCTAAACCTACTCATCATACAAAACTTTCTGCAGTTTATTTCTTTCAGTGATTGATTCCTCGTTATGGCCACCTGTGATGCATGTACAGCAGTCTATGGACACAGCTTAAACTGTAAGTACTAGTCTTGGCTACTTGACATTTGGCAGCTGATATTACATTGTTTTAAAAGGTCAGCCAAAAAATTTAGACTGTCTATATTTTGAGGTGTTGCTCCCTTGTTCTATTTTCTCCCACATGTGACAGTATTGTCAACGTAAACGTTTAAAAAAACTGGGCTACCTTTCACAGTTAACTTCTTATTTTTCAGTACCTCTAGCATTTATTAAACACCTTTATTTTCCTTCCATAGACACAGTGTGGATCATTGGTGACAGCTATGTCAGACGTGGTGCCCAGAGAGCTGCCCAGACTATGGGAAGCAACCTCAGTCTACCAGGTGTCCATGTCTGTTGGTTTGGCTTGGGTGGACTGTGGTGGAAAGGACTTCTCCCCTTTTTCCACCACTCCCTGCAAGGAAGAGCAGCACCGGATGCCCTCGTCATCCACTGTGGCGGCAATGACTGGTTAAGCTGGTTAATGTTATGAAGGAGGACCTGCACCAGCTTAAACTCCGGCACCCTGGCATGAAGATCATGTCTTCAGCTGTGACCCAGAGGCGCCAGTGGAAGGCTGGTGCCAATCCGGTGAAAGTCCCGCAAGTTTGTTAACAGTGTTATGGCTACATTTGTTCGTAGCTTAAATGGTGCCATGATTGAGCACCCTCACATTAGGCATGACAGTCCTGGGCTATTTTTAAAAGATGGAGTTTATTTCAAACCGAGGGGAAATTATATGTTTTTAATTACTGTAGCTAACTGCCTTAAAGACCACATCCAAATGCAGTGAACTGCTTACAGTTGTCACTGCTTTTGAATTTGGCCTTTAGGGCCCATTTGGATATGCCTAAATATAGCCCTGACTATCATGGCTAATGTTGAGTTTATGTTCATGGTTAAGCAACACCTGTAGCCATAACACTGTTATCACCTCTGCTCTTCCTTCTCTCCTCCTTTTGTTTCATTATTTAGATGTTTTTTTTGTTAAGCCTTCAACAAAACCACTTGACTTGATAAAGAGTATTCCTGGTATTCGTTCTTCCCTTATTGTATGAATTAATGAAGAGTGTTGCTTGTTTGTGAAAGATAGAGCTGGGATAGAAGAAAAGGGTTTATGAACAATGTTTGGATCATTTTGAGTGCGCTAAATAAATTAATCTGATTTTTGAAATGACAAGAAGTGATTTGCCACAAACACTGCTTTTAATAAAGAAAAAACTGAACTATAGCTTCAAATACGGGGTTCTTAAGTAGTGGTCATGTGGATGTGTGTGGATAACATAGGAAAAGTTGGAGTACAAGTAAAAAAAAAAAAAAGGCTTAGCAAAGCAATAGGGTGCAGACAACAGCAGAGAAGTGAAAGAGCCATGATTGAAGCTGGGACCACAGCACTCAGATACTGCAATCAGCTCCTTTGGCACATCAACAGACAACATGGGTACGGTTACTGACAAAACACAAGCAGGGGACATTACATGTCCTACATGAGAGAACGATGACAAGGTAAAATACATTCAATATGACCTGTCTTGGTTACAAGCCCACTCACCACGACAAGGTGCAGGCCAGGAGTGGGAACATATAACACAGAACAAACATACAGGACACTACAAAACCATAGGGACAAGACAAGACAAGGCGATAGGAACAACTTTAAATATTAACATTTCGCCCAGCCTTAATGAAAACAGTAATCAAAAACAGCAGATTATAAATTATTTATAATACATATAAATAAAAATTGGATTTAAAGCTATTTTTATAACAACCTCAAATACTAAATTACTGTATTACAATAACACTTCAATAACTCAATATCTATATAATAAAATCAAACTAGCCAAAGATGTTAACTTTTTGAAGCTTTCAACTTAACATGAGAGAATACGAAAAAATACCTTTTTTTTTTTTTTATAGATTTGTGATTTTTTTTTTGTAAATCTGTCATTAACTGCTCTTTGACACAGAATTCCAGAAACTCTACAGAATCATTGACCAGGGAGGTTGCATATGTATTTCATATAATAGATCGCAAACAGATCAATATCACCTCATGCAGACTCGAAGGCTACGTCCACACGAAGCCAGAGCTTTCCCTATCCTACCCTATCGTCTCAAGAAATATCTGCGCCCACACGAAACTACAAAACTGACACAAAACGATGTAGTAAACATGCCAGACCAGTATGTGGCGCTGTAATTCTGCCACAGAGATACACTAAAAACGGAGAAGAAGACTTGGACTATGCGCATAAACCTTGTGCGCGGTATACAAACGAACATGGAACAATACATTTATTAATCTGTGTTAATGTTAGTTAATAAAAAGACAATCGTTCAGTGTTTGTTCATGTTTTTGTTGCTGTTACGAGACGTAGCGGTGTCTGACGTGGGCTGATGACGTCATCGTTTCAGAAAATATACGGATTCGCTGTCCACACGAAAACGCAAGGGCGGCGTTTTCAGATTTATCCACTCTGGGACCCAGTTTCAAAAAATGTCGGTTTCACTCCCCAAAACGCTGGATCCGTGTGGACGAAACGCCTATACGATACAAAATGTATGCGTATACAGCTAAACGCGTCTCCGTGTGGACGGGGCCTAAGAGATATTGAACAGTCCTTCATGTGACACGGGAAAGCCCATGCCTGTCCTTCAGGCATGCCCTTCCCTAATAAAAATGTCAAGAAACAAAAAATATGACATTATTGCAGAGTAAATAGCTGTTCATAACAGAGATATATGTGTTTATGTTAATTAATCAATCTATCACTAGTATGAATGTACAGATTAAATTAAAACATTAAAATGATTATTGCTATTAAAAGAACATGTAACTGTTCTCAAACTATCTTTATCTCTAACTATCTCTGTGTTCTGCTGTCTTACTTCGAAGATAATTTTTCCTACATGAAATTCACGGAGAGATTTTTTTTAACAATTCTCACTCGCATTAAATGCACTGAAATGAAAAGGTTGGCAAAAAGTGGTAATTTTGCTGGATTGGTAAAATCTCTAATTGGATTTCTGCATCTGTGAAAAACTAAAATTCACTGGTGTGTCACTAATTTCACCTTAACAGTTAATGTATGATAGTCAATGCTTCACCAATTTAAACTAATAAGTTATTTGAATTTGTAAGGTATAAAACAAGGTATTTGTACCCTGGAGTGACTGCACAGACGAGAAGCCTTGTTAGGAGTCCAGTTCTGTCGTTTCACGTTGAGCATCCACTGGTCTAGTCTGAGAGGGTCTGGATCACCTAGAGGAAAACTTTACACAGACAAATAGATAGTTACCTCTTTCACAGACTACTTTGCACAGTCCTCATTCTGTTCGGGACATTTTAAAACGCTTAATTTGGCTTAATGCATTAAGACAGAGTTTTTCAAAGACCAATCTCAGAAAACACGTTATTAATAAATCATACTCATGTACAGACAATGAGTCCAGAATACTGAGTCCAGAATATGAACGCAATGTGCGTTTAGCGTTTTCCTTCCATAGAAAACCGTTATAAGGAAAACGCTTACATGGCTTAAAGGGGTCATATGATGCTGCTAAAAAGAACATTATTTTGTGTATTTGGTGTAATGAAATGTGTTTATGTGGTTTAAAGTAAGAAAAACACATTATTTTCCACATACTGTACATTATTGTTTCTCCTCTATGCCCCGCCTTTTTGAAATGCGTCGATTTTTACAAAGCTCATCGGTCTGAAAAAGCGAGGTGTGCTGTGATTGGCCAGCTATCCAGTGCGTTGTGATTGGCGGAATACCTCAAGCGTGAGAGAAAAGACGAACAACTAGACTGCCCAAAACTCGCGTTTGAATCATCAGTGGCAAATCCTTTAAATGAAAATGTACTTACGATGTATTCCCTCAGCGACCATCACGGATCAGCTCTAGGCATGACGAAGCGGATATC
>NW_015542455.1:25258-27008 GCF_001515605.1 Sinocyclocheilus anshuiensis
TTTATGCACCAAGAGCTTGTAACACTCCAAAGAGAAAGGAAAAATTGAAATCGCATAATATGACCCCTTTAAATGCATTACAACAGTGCCTGTCTGTACATAGTATGATTTATTAATCATGTTCTCATGAGTTGTGTCTTTTAAAAACAGTTTTAATCGGTTTTAATTCATTAAGCCACGTCAAGAGTTTTTTTTATAGCCTAACGGTTTTCTATGGGAGGAAAACGCTTAACGAGTAACGTTAATTACATTCACTCGCGTGAACAAGCACCGATTTGTCTCCGATTTCAGGCATTTGTCAGCGATTTCGCAAAACCTGTTGGCGAGTGAAAAATCGTGCTAAAATTGTGCAGTGTGAACTCGGCATAAGAGACAGCAGATAGAGACAGCAACGTCAATCCACCTGTCACTCAAGTGGCCACGTCCTTAATTATGCAGAATTTTAAGGCTTAATATAATTTAAACGGATGAGTTATAAAAAAAATTCTGGTCTAGTCTGAGAGGGTCTGGATCACCTAGAGGAAAACTTTACACAGACAAATAGATAGTTACCTTTTTCACAGACTACTTTGCACAGTCCTCATTCTGTTCGGGACATTTTAAAACACTTAATTTGGCTTAATGCATTAAGACAGTGTTTTTCAAAGACCAAACTCAGAAAACACGTTATTAACAAATCATACTTATGTACAGACAAGCAGATGAGTCCAGGATAAGAACGCAACGCGCGTTTAGCGTTTTCCTCCCATAGAAAACCGTTATAAGGAAAACGCTTACATGGCTTAATGCATTAAAACAGTGCTTGTCTGTACACAGTATGATTTATTAATCATGTTCTCACTGAGTTTCGTCTTTTAAAAACAGTTTTAATCGGTTTTAATTCATTAAGCCAGGTTAAGAGTTTTTCTTATAGCCTAACGGTTTTCTATGGGAGGAAAACGCTTAACGAGTAACGTTAATTACAGGCCTAACGTTACAGCTAATCACAGTCTGTCGGATTCTAGAGTCTAGTAGAGTTTTAAATAAAATTATAAAGAATAAATAAGTTAATAAATAAAATTACACTACAATATCACTCACCGGAAAAAATGGATCCCAGACTTGGACGGTCTGTTAGTACAATTAACCATTTATTGGACATTTTATTTGATAATTTTAAGAAATAATCACGAAAATAACCCATAGACTGAATAAAACAAAAGCAGAAACACGGCAGAGATGCCAAGTTCAGCGGCTGATAGAGACAGCAACGTCAATCCACCTGTCACTCAAGTGGCCACGCCCTTAATTATGCAGAATTTTAAGGCTTAAAGGGGTCATATGATGCTTTTTTAAAGATCATTATTTTGTGTATTTGGTGCAACAGAATATGTTGACATGCTTTAATGTTAAAAAAAACGTGTTGGCTTCACGAGAGAGAGCGGGAGGTTGCCGCTTGATTAAAACGTATTAATAATTATGTGTACCCAAAGTGGAGGTTGGCAAAGTGTTGTCTGAAGGCTGCCCCATCACATGGATTGATGTTGCTCGAGGGGCTGGCATCTCCAGCTTCTCCATCGTCATCATCCTCTGGTGGGGGTAGGAACCCATAGACTGTATAAAACAAAAGCAGAAACACGGCAGAGATGCCGAGTTCAGCGGCTGAGGTGAGGTGACGGCTAATGCCGAGTTCACACTGCACAATTTTCAAAGTCGTCGGGTCACCGTGGTTTTCACACTGCACGACTATCTGAGGTAGCAGTCAGTCGCT
>NW_015542455.1:27434-46677 GCF_001515605.1 Sinocyclocheilus anshuiensis
TCAGGGGAGTACTGTGTAGAATGTGGAATCTACGCTTCCACTGGCCAATCCCTCTCTCCACCACGCTTCTTGTGATACGATGTGCCCTAATGATATGAAATTAAAACCTTATTTATCGCCTATAGTAGGACAGAGAATTGTATTAATAGACTATAAAAAACGAATTGTGCATAAATAGCTTACAATATAGGCTACCTGTTGTAGTTGATTTGGGCTTTTGTCAGTGGCATATGGAAAGGGGTGAGCAGCCATCTCCTATTAGATGACACCCCGGCGGCACAAAGGGCCTTTCAAACAGCTGCTTCAGGACACTTTTGGAGCTTTTCCACTGCGTGGTACGACTCGGTACGGCTCAGTATGGCACGGCACGGTTCGGCTCGGTATGGCTCAGTACGGCACGGTTTGCGTTTCCACTGCGGTTCAGTACCGCTTTAGAGTGGGCGGGATTATTCACATGTGTTATAGTTGCGCCGCCTCTACTGCCGCGACTCCTAAAAAAAACTTTTTAATTCCGCGTCGCCCCATCAAGCTCTCGCTGGATCCGCTCCTCTGCTATCAACGAGAGGAACGTCTGTTCTTCCGCAACAGCTGAACACACACACAAAACTTTTTGATTGTTAAAAAAAGGTGCGCTCGTTCAAAACGGTTGCGTTCGATCCTTCGCTGGCTGTGCTGATTTAAATCTAGCGGTTCTTTTGTGTTTGTGTCGCAAGTTCAGTTACGCAGGTAGTGACGATTCTCTCCGGCCAATCCGTGATCAGCAGAGTTTACACGTCAGGTTTTGGTAACAGTACGGTTCACTTGGAACCCCAACCGAGGTGGTACTAAAAAAAGTACGAGGTACCAGGTACTGTACCCAGTGGAAAACCCCCAAAAAGTGAGTCGTACCGTGCCGTACCATGCAGTGGAAAAGCGCCATTTCATTCAATATCCGCGTGTCAACACATTCAAAATATTGTAGTTTGCTTGTGTGTTGATGCTGTGGTACCTCTTCCTGTTCACAAACGTTTTCATTCACGCTGGGAGCAATGATCTTTATACGAGTGCCATCAATTGCACCTACTACTCCCGGGAAGCCGGCTATTTGCATAAATTGTGTTTGCTTCTGTTGGATTAAGCGGGGAGTTGTTGGGAAGTCAATGAAACGTGTGACAATGTGTGGAGCTGTAAGTGCCATAATTGTTTTCATGACAATTCGGCTTATTGATGGTTGTAATGGCCCCAAATCATCAGTAAAGTTACTGGTGATATGACGTCCCTCACCAAATCGCTGACAAATATAATGCCTGCCCTGTCCAAATGATACCATTTGATTAACTGCTCGTCGTCAAACATTTCAAGAACATTCTTCCTCTCCTGAAAGATTCGCTCACTTTCTCTGTCTCCTCAGCACCATCACAAACCCCTACTGGCAACTCCTAACCACTCGAGAGACCTCTCGAGCGGTCTTAAACAACTGGGAGAATAAGAGCGATTCTTAGCTGTAAGAAATTTGATAACTTGCTTTTATACTTAAGTTTGAAAGTAGGAGTAAATTTTATGAATTCTCAGCACGTAAGACTAAAATGGCACTTTGAGAAGCTTGATAAATACAGGCCCAGGGCTGCCTGTGATGCCAAAACAAGCTACTGCTAGAATATGCATGTACACACAGGCAAACCTGCAGGAGCACAGCCTGAGATAAACCTGGGCAAGCGAGTAGTAATTTGAAATGACGCATGGCCTGCAAGGACATATTGTCACATGTGACAATTTTTTACATTATATGCTCTTGGCACAGAGCTCCTTAAAAAAATTTAAAATGCTTGGAACAGTGCTCAGGAACAAGCCGGAGCTTCCAAGCGCCTTGACAAATCTGAGAGGCAGGTCTCGATTTTCATCGCTGTTTGCTTTTAGAGACGCATACCATTGTGTCATACTGTGCTAAAAAAATTAAAATGTGCTTCTCATGAGCACCGTCCACAAAGAGGCAACAATCAGCAAGCGAGAGGAAAGGAAGCCTCAAATGATTTTGGATTATAATAAAACCAAAAGTAGAGTGGACACTCTTGACAAGGTATTTGCTACTTTCTATTTATTATTTTATTAGTATTATTGTGATTGTGAATGTGTGTGCAATATTCCAGATTGTTGCAACATATTCATGTGGAAGACTGCGCGCTGGCCAATGGCACTCTTCTATAATATGCTTATAATGCATTCGTGCTATGGAGGGAAATTGATCCCACATGGAAACAAAGTGCCCCAAACTACAAGAGGAGGTTTTTTCTAGAGGCGCTAGGGAGAGCGCTGGTGTCCCCCTATGTAAAATCAAGGCAGTATGGCCCACGCACACCAGCCTCTCTGCTTCTCAAGAAAACTTGCAGGAAGAAGATGAAGAAGCAGCTGGTCCCTCCATGGCTCGCCCCTCCAGACCAGGTCCCTCCATGGCAGGTTCTTCCTTGGCTAGTTCCTCAGCCAAGAGGAAAAGGTGCCCAAGATGCCTCCCGAGCAGTGCTTGAAGTGGGCCGGTACGCACTTCTATATTTTAGCCTTTAGAGTACCTTCACTTTTTTGTGCGTACCGGCACTTCTGACATGTTGCCGGTACTCAAAGTAAAAACATCAGTGTCTGGGTAATTATATGATCCCATAATATGATTAGAAAGGACACTATATAAATCACACTACCCAGGCGGGATCACCTCTCATCTCGACCAATCACGTGAATGAATGCAAGCGGAGTGTGTGATGCGCGAGAGCATGCCAGGGGAGGCGCGCAGAGTAGTAGAATAATAATTAATTATTGATTACTAATTTGAATCAGTACTTTATAACAAAAATAATATCTTAAAATTAAAAGAAGCAGGCTTTTGCGATCACATCAATTTAAACTGGTAAACTCCTGCAAAGTCCAAGGATCCAGTAAACGAATTCAAACAGTAAGTTCAAAACAGCCTAATGCAGAGAAAACACGGCCGATTTCATCAGCGATTGCGGAAAGAATAGTGACGTACGTCCAGATATCAGTAAAATTATTATTTTCAGCGTGTATTTGGCTTAAATGCAAGTGTGTTTTATAATGAACGCTGATTATGCGGTGGTCAGATTTAGTGATTCTGAATGGATCCGTATTGTAGGCAGGCGATTTAGTGGTCTTTGGCGTCTCCCTGTGCTCCTGTTTGGTATCGCAGCTTGACTTGTGCTAATTTGTACTGAAAACTTTTATTCAATTATTGATTGATTGATTGTGGCACTATGCAAGAAATGCAATAATCCCGTTTGCAAAAGACACTGCATTCTGATCTGTGACCTCTGCTACAATCCATAGGGTAGTTATCTAGAGTTAGTACAGTATGTAGTTAGCATATAGTTATTATAGTAGTTATTATATACAATATATAATTATAAATATAGTATATCTAAAATATAGTATAAATGTAAATATTGTATATAGTTAGTATAGTAGTTTCTCTTTTTTCATTTACTGTAACTTGTTGTTCATTATTGCCATTTCCTTTTTTACTGTTCACTGACTTTTACACAAAATACACGTTCATTAAAAAATGTTTACATAAAGTGTATGAATTGCTTTTTTTTTTTTTTTTTTTTTTTTAAAATTCTGAATCAAAAAATGGGTAACAAAATGCTTCCTTGCATTCTCTTTCTAACACAATGTTTAGGTTTGACAGTAATCATAATGCAAAATCTAACACTTCAAATCACTATTTCTAACAAAAAAAAAAATCTAAAACTAGATAAGAAATTGTCTTTTGAGATATATATTCAACTCTTCCACCTAATAAAAATGTTGAATCAATTATGACTAAAAACAACTAGGCAATTCACAAGCTGCTCTATAGAGAGCTATACAGGCATCTAGTGGTTACACCATGCCATTACACGTTGTTGTTGTTTTTGTTTTGTTTGTTTTTTAAAACCAGATGGCAGAAATCTGCCTTCCAAAATTGGATTTGAATGGCTGAGTCTCTATTTTAATCTGAAATACTGCATTAATTAAAAAATAAATAAATAAATATATAATTAAAAAAAAATTGAAATATTTTCAATGGGAACAAATAGATATTAATTACTGCATAGATAGTTATTACCACAAAACCCTCTCAAAATTCAAAAGAAAAAATATTATTGAACAAAAATGAATTAGAATGATTTTACTGAAAAAATAAGAGGTCACATTACAGGTGTCCGGTCACTTTTGACCGTGAGGACAATGAGTGTGATTCACAAATAAGGAGCACCTTGAGGTATTATTTTTTTAAAGTGTATTAAGACTTAGACCAATGACTGAACTTCATCTCAAAAGGTTTGAGCAACTTTTTCCCCTGAGAACAATGTAATTCCTAAGCAACATTACATGCTTCTTCCTGCTTAAATTCTGACTCTGGCATTTGATAAGGTATATATGCATAAGATTTGAGTCAAAACTGTATTTTTTCTTTTATTCTTTCTTTCTTTTTCTTTAAGCAGAGGTCCTCAAAATGTAACTTTAAAAAAAGTCGAGTCACTTGTGAACCCTAATCAGCTTTTTGAAGGTTATGAAGTTGGTTCTGAGCATCCCATTTTTCTACATGAGGAGGAATCGAGTCCTGTCTTTGAAGTGAAAAATATGGACTACATTACAGCAAATATAAGAAATTTTGGGGGATTGATAGCATACAACATGCAATCACAGTAAATTGACTTATGTTTGATGGTAATAAGTACATCAGAGAAACATCTCTGATAATCACCAATGCAAATGGGACAGTGTCTGTCTTTGGACTTTTCAGAAAAAAGAAAAAACATTTATGCGGTACACTGTTCATTGTACTGTTTTGAATATCAGCATCATGAGACTCTGGATTTGAAGAGAGATCTTTTAGCATATAAAATCTTTGTACCTAGTTGATAAGATAGCTGAAAAGCTAGTGGATCATACATGGTGTGTATGTGGATCATACATAGTGTGTTTATTCTGACAAAATAGAATCTTGATGATGTCACTGCGCTTATAGCTAGACATTAATAATCATGCTGGGCATGCTGGATAAGGTTTGCAAGGAGTATGATGACTTGATACTTCTGATACCTATGATTTGTTTCTGGGTTGTAAATAAATGTGTTCATTAGGGTTGGGTACTGAACTCGGTACTTTTAAGGGTACCGACCAAATTGCGTCGGTACTACCGAGTACCGATTCACGTTAAATCAATCTATGCCAAATTTCGGTACCTGAGAACGCATCTGGGCGCATACGCTACAGAGTGAGAGAGAGACCCTGTGACGTGAGGTCACCCCTGCAACTCGTTCAAACAACACACAGGGCAAGCCGAAATGTTCTGAAGTGTGGTTACATTTCTAGGGCCATATGGTTTCTGCGAAAACGTGGACGGGATCGTGGAGTCCATTCATAAAAACGTAATTTATAGCACGGAATGCCATGGAATTCGTAAATTTTGGACGAATAAATCAAAAGTAGCCACTGCCACTTAATTCGAATCTCGATATAAACTAGTCTCTGTGAATATTAAAATGCAAAAAGACTGTTTAAATATGAATCCTGCATGTTCCGCTTGAATGGCGGAAACGCGGTTTTGTTTACTACACAAATACTGAAGCACGCGTGACGCTCGCAGTGATTTTCGGCCTCTGCGTCTCACTATATGACGGCATGAACACAAAAACTTAATCTCCAGAGCTGCTGTGAGAGTCACTTCGCGAGAATTTTACCGTTTCATTTGAGAAAACTAGCATCATCATACTGTATACACACAGAAACTTCATGGCAACCTGTCAAAATTTCACACAATTTTTCTTCCATGTATTAATTTCAACAGTAAACCTCAGTTTGTTTGCCAAAAAATAAAAGGGTTTAATTTTCATTTGATTTAAAATAAATGTTTAATGCCTTCATTTGATTTTCAGAAAAATTAAAACAAGAATTTCTGGGGGGAAAAAAGAAAAAGAAAGAAAAAGTTTGTAGGGCCCTATTGTTCAAAATATTGAAATTGAGACTTTTGGACTTATTTTTTCACTGAAATAATTTTTTTTGTAATTACACAGAGAGTAAAGTACCGATAAAAGGTACCGTTGGGTACCGGCACCGAAATTCAGGTACCGATACCGGTACCGTACCAGTTAAAATGTGAACGGTACCCAACCCTAGTGTTCATGTTGGCATAATCCACCCGCACATTCTCTCACTAAAATTAATCAAGTAACATTGAACAATCGTAATAATTTAATTCCGAAGTCAAATCATAACTGCATTTTTAGGTGTACTGTATCTGTAAGTGTGATGGCAAAAGATTATTTATTTTTTGACACTGATCACAATCAATTTGCTCTCCTCCAGAGTGAATGTCCAGTTATTTTTGAAAATTCTCCTTTGTCTAAACCTATTGTCACACTCAAAACACTGAAATTTCCAAAATTGTTCCAAAATTTCCAAAATTGAATGTTTCAAGTCTTCAACCATTGTTGTTGTATTGTTGCTTATCGATTAGTTTGTTGCACATTTTTGCGCTGCCCTTACAGGGAACACACGCTTACAAAAATCAGGCTGCACACCGCACACAACCCTATTGCGTACTTCTAAAAACAAAATGTACTCTGGGGTTAAGACTTCTTTCCAGTGTGAACTCTCATGTGACTCTTCAGGCTTCCTTTAACCGTGAAACACTTTCCACACTGAGTGCAGGTAAAAGGCTTCTCGCCAGTGTGAATTCTTATGTGAACCTCAAGGTTTGGTTTCCTTGGGAAAGCCCTTCCACAGTGATTGCACATGAAAGGCTTCTCTCCGACGTGAGTTTCTATATGATTCTTTAGATGTTTACTGTCTGTGAAACTGCTTCCACACTGATGGCATTTAAAAGAGTTTTCTTTTAAGTGAATCCTCATGTGGTAATTAAGGGTTAGTTTATGTCTAAAACACTTTCCACACTGATCACATGTGAATGGCTTCTCTCCAGTGTGAATGGTCATGTGAATCTTAAGGCTAACTTTATGTCTGAAACTCTTTCCACACTGTTGGCAGGTGAACGGCTTCTCTCCGGTGTGAATTTTCATATGAGATTTCAGGGTTTTCTTGATTTGGAAACTCGTTCCACACTGTTGGCAGGTGAAAGGCTTCTCTTCGGTATGAGTTAGTAAATGATTTTTAAGGCTTTTCTTTTCAGGGAAACTCTTTCCACACTGAAGACATTTATAACAATTCTCTCCTGAGTGAATCCTCATGTGGTAATTTAGAGTTTCTTTACATCTCAACCTCTTTCCACACTGATCACAAACAAATGGCTTCTCTCCAGTATGAGATCTCATGTGAATCTTAAGACTTTCTTTTCGTGCAAATCTCTTCCCACAGAACTTGCAGGTGAAAGGTCTCTCTCCAGTGTGAGTTTTCATGTGGCCATTGAGGGTTCCTTTATGTGTAAAGCTCTGTCCACATTGTAAGCATGTGAAAGGCTTCTCTCCAGTGTGAATTCTCATGTGGATTTCAAGGTTTGCTTTTACGGTGAAACTCTTTCCACACTGTTCGCAGATGAAAGGCTTCTCACCTGTGTGAATTCTCATATGGACTTTGAGATTTGGTTTCTGGGTGAATCTTTTTTTACACTGACGACAGGTGAAATGACTCCTAGATTTGGTCTTAGCTCTTTTTCGTGAGGAGGTCTGTTTAGTATGTGTGGCTTTTTCTCCAGTCAAGAAATCATGATGTTTCTCATTTTTCTCTTCCATTTCACTCAGTTCTTGACTCTCCTTGTTCAGTGCCTTCTGATCTAAGGTGAAAGACAATTACAAGTAAACCTTAGTTTAATGGAACAAAACAACAGAAAAGCAGCATGAAAACCAACATAAAATAATTAAAGCAACGAGACTAACAACATGTATGCTAGATTCTACATGCACTAAACTCCTGAAAGAGGTATAACCTGAAGGTATAATTTTACGAAACTCTTCTCAATATTGCAAACTCTTGCTTTCTTAAGAAAAAGTCAAATAAATCTGGCAGTTATGAAACCCATTATAAAAACACATTTTGGCCCATGAGAACTGGTTTAGTATAAACAAATATGTCATTAATTAATATCCCAAATGTTTAATTCATGTCTAAAACGTTAGTCAGGATTTAAGCCCCGGCATAGCACAAAACATTATAAACATTATATGAATTACAGTTTGGACCTTTTTAAGAACTAGAAACACTGAAAACAAAAAAAATGTAAAAAAATAATATATATATATATATATTTAGACATAGTAGACATAGTATGAAAGAAAGAATCTAACAAATGAAAGAAAGAATCTAACAATTCAAACTCGAAAACTGGACTATAGTACATATACTATGTACATATACTTTCAGATGGAGCGGCATTTACTACACAGAGCTGTAGTTCACTGACAAGCTACACAAAATCGCATTCATAATCGGCAATGAATCGCCTGCGATTTTGAATGCGATTTTGCGTAGCTTGTCAGTGAACTACGGCTCTGTGTAGTAAATGCCGCTCCATCTGAAAGCATGTGCTGGAGATTTACTACTAATCACAGGAGCGGCTTTACTGACGAGATGCGCATGAAAATCGCATTCGATTTTTTTGTACAGCCCTAACATATATACAAGTATTTTTGTGACACTGGGTTTCACAGTTCTCTCTCGGGAGCCTTTTTTTGCTCACATAGACACGTGCACACATACAAATGCACACACACCACACATGCCAAGATGCTGGTCTGAAAAGTCTCACTTCCTTCTCCCATGTCTCATCAATAATTATCATAAGAACCTCTTCTGCTGTAAACTCATTCTTTGCCATGTTTTTGTAATGATATTTTGCACTCCAAACTATCTAACCTGTTGCGTTCTGTAATTCTCTGTTCAAATTCTCCCTTTTCACGCTTTCGAAAAGCTGCTGGGCAGTTTGCTGAAGGAAATAAGCTGTATCTTGCCTAAAGTCGTCTAGTTGCCAAATTGTCTACTGTCAGGATCAATTTGTATTATTTTTATAAATAAGTTAATAGGACAGACTGCTTTCAGATGACCGTCAAAGTCGGTGCTTAAGCACTAGTGGATTTTCGCAGTGCCAGCTGGATAATAGAGTCAAGAAAATATACCAAAATGGTCACATAGTGACATATGCTTGAGCCTTGAGTGTAATAGGCTACATTCACACTGCGAGCCTTAGTGCTCAATTCCGTTGATTGTTGTTATAAATGTGGCCAATATCAGATTTACAGTATGAACAGATCATGGTTCTGAACTGACCCGCATGCGCAAAAGAATTATACTAACAGGTTTTCCAGGTTTTCACAACAAAATCCGCCCAATTGTTTCTCAAAACTAGTCCCAAACTAGCCCAACCATGTTCAGGGAGGTAAACATCACGTTAGTGGGGTCGTGTCAACCCACGAAGTTGAAAAAACTGTGGATTTGGCAACACTTCCGCAGCGCACTGTCATACAGAAGTAAACCCGGAGGACATAAAGTAAGCGATTGTGCGTTTATTTATAGTGTGATCTGCTGCAGAAGCCAGCAAAATTATGCACAGGCAATATGAAAAATAAAGACAAGGATGTGACAAAAGACAGCAGAGTTTAATGATACAAGCTCTCATGTTTTGCTTGTATATGGAGTTGACACTAATACAGAGTTCTGACATCACTGTACTTCCACTGAGTACCTTTCGCAACTGTCTCGATAGCTTTGGGTATGTAAAAATCTTTGAAGTGTCTCCCGTCAGTGCGGAATTATGACGAATGGCGATCTAGAGTGACGTAAAAGTCACATGAATTCCGACATGACCGTTCACACTGCGGTCGCGTTCCAAAACATCTGACGTGTATCAGATTTAGTACCACATATGGAAGTAGCACAAATCGGAATGGAAAAGATCAGATTCCATGCGGTTTGTGCTGTTCACACTGTCATGACAAAAACAGATCTGAGTCACGTGAGCAAACATTTTTTATTTGTATTTGGGCCACTTTTGCCTGCAGTGTGAACATAGCCATAGACACATGAGCTCAGCATTCAGTCTTGGTATGTCTTTCTCACACATTCCGATTGACAAATAACTCATCCGGAACCTACAGAACCAGTCAATTTCTTGTCTTCTTTCATTCCTCCTGACTACCAGAGGCGGTGCTCTTGGAACTTCACAGTGTGTAGGATCCAACCCATGATCCCTGAACCATGAACAGAAAAATAATCCAATGTATTCTTCCCCAAGCAGTGTCTGAATTTAGGAAGACAGTTACAGCATTAGAGGCCATGCAGGAACGAACTAAGAGAGGTATGCTCTCCCAGATTCTGGCAAGTCTTCAAATGCATGAAGGGGATGAGATCATATTTCAGGTTGGTTAAGATTACAGTAGTGAGTTAATGTGTACAATATATGTGCAAAATATTTTTGTGAAATTAGTAACACCACCCGTTACTTTGAATTTGACTGAACTGATATTTATGTTATCAGACAAATATACTGCAGTGTTCTAACAAGAGAATACAATATGTACTATGTGTACGTAAAATGTATTTGTTTTGGTTTTCTTTTTTCTTTCAGGGCGTATCACTGGTTGGTGATGTGTCAGAAATGATCCAGCCTGGTGGTCTAGGCAATAATAAGTTACAGCAGCAGATCAGTATTGAGGCTCTTCATGCTTGTTTTGGTAGTCTAATGAACAAAAACAGTCAGTGTCCAGCACACATGGCCAGAAGATGAAGACATTCTTCTAGACTATGGCAGTAAGCAAGTGTATGATCTTCTAAATAATTTTCAAGTAGTACTGCAAAGGCAAGATGTTACCATTACTTTTTAGATAATATAGATTAATCATTAGACGTTTCTGAATTCATCAGCTATAAGAATTTGCCATACATACCGCATCTCGTTGAGATGATACTGATTCTACCCATGTCAGCCATAAAGTGCAAGATAGGATTATCTGCACAGAACCACATCAAAAACTCCACCAGAAGCAGACTGCGCGTATCCACCAGATTAGAATCTGATCTGAATCAGCACAGAGAGGCCCTCTATTGAAAGATTTGATCCCAGCATTTGTGAAGAACTGGCTGTTTTCAGGTAAATGTTCAATTAGACCACACTAAAAACCCTGGCCAACTAAAATATGCAGTATCTGATAGTCGTATGTTTGTATTACAGGACCATTATTTCCTGTCATGCAAATTTATTATTTGTTCAGCATTGCAAATGTGAATTTAGAGTTCTTAAAGAGTTAGTGCGACGAAAGGCCGCCTCTTCAGAAGATGATCAATGCCTACTTCTACATTATTGCCTCGTTAGCCCCTGTAGACACAGGGAAATATTAGGAAAGAGTTCCAGATCGCGTCAGTAAAACACTGTTTCTTTGTTTGCTTTACTTGCTTTAAATAAGAGAGTTCAGGCTCTTCAGAGAGATTAAAAGTAAAAGATGATGCAGCGCTGAGTCTGACTATACTGGATCAAACAAAAATGCTTCAATACATAAGTGTGAGCAAAAGTGCTTTTACCGTATATACAATATATACTGAGTATTTATAACCCAAATGACCCATGTTGTTTTCAGAGTACATCACAGCAGCGTCCAACTATTATTTTAATATGCAACACTATTAACCAATCATAGCATTGGGAGTTTACTTCCAAGTCTTTAATGTGCCCCGCCTATAAAAACAGACCGTTCTGCAGAGAGGGTCAAGAACAGGATAGAAAATAGCCTATTACTTCTAAATTATGATGTTTTCGATGTAAAAATCTTGTTTTTGTGGACCTCAGAGAACATAATAATAATATTAATAAAAAATGCAGTTCATGACCCCTATAAACTTGGCTTCCTTTCAGCATTGGTCTTGTTCTGAACAACATAACGGCAATGTTGGCTGCTTTTTTCCAATTTAAAGGTGCTGTATGTAAGTTTTTGACTCTACTAAAGCATACAAATACCATAATATGTTTGCAGATATTTAAGAAACATGCTAAGTAAACATACTTGTTTATCTGAAAAACAATGCTACAGTCAGTTATTCTCCTTTGAAAATGTGCGTTCCGGGCCGGCATGTCGGTCTCTGTTTTGGTTTGTGAAACCCGCCCACTGCCA
This sequence comes from Sinocyclocheilus anshuiensis, assembly GCF_001515605.1. Lineage (NCBI taxonomy): Eukaryota > Metazoa > Chordata > Actinopteri > Cypriniformes > Cyprinidae > Sinocyclocheilus > Sinocyclocheilus anshuiensis. The sequence goes on from NW_015542455.1 coordinate 39,518, forward strand.
GTTTACCCAATTGTATTTCGGCACCCCGGGTTGCCAGTTGGCGGAAAAAAACAGCGTATTTCACTTCATTCATCGTTAAGTGTGCTCGTTCCTGTTGGTGTCATCAATCTGGCAACCTGCGTGTGCGTCAAGTCTGAGGAGGAGGGGCCGGGTGAAAAAAACCCTCTCCAATATTTTGAATTTGGACTGCAATACCTAGTTCAACCACCCGGTGTCAATCCTAAAAAAAGGATTTTATGTAGGATTATGAAATCCCCTTTAAAGGAGGCACTGCAAAAGACGACGACTTTTGATTTTTTTTTTTTTTAGGCTGCGCTTAGAAAACACTTCAAGGTTCGAAATTGCGACCATTTTGGTCGCATATGCTCCCGAAATTTAATCTGTGCGACCTCAAAATATATTTGGGAGCATTTGTGCGAGTGCATATAATTGTTGTCGTGCGACCTGTTTTAATTTCTCTAAAGTATGTGAGTATGTGCCTTCTGAGTGTTGATACGGTGACCTGTATGCCGTTCTATCAAACGTTAGGCTACATAACCAATTAAACTTCATCTTTACATTCTTAACTTTAATGCAGATTTTAGATTGGTTAATATTAGCTGTCAATCACTCAGTCACTGCTTTCCGCTGTCAGGTGACAGGGAGCTAACTACCGCGGGGAATGAAAAAGGCTGAAGAAGAGAGAAAATAAAAAAGAAACACTGACAGATTTCTTTTGTGAACCACCTAAAGTTACAAATAATGGTGCTGGTGATAGCGATCATGTGGTGAATGTTGATCCACCAGCCGAATAGAAGGCGTACAGTTTTCGGAGAGAGTGGTTGAAAGACTTCTAGTGGCTCCGCTATGAAAATGGTTCTATGCACTGCGTTCTCTGTAAAGCCTGTGGGACGGAGTTTGCAGGTAACAGCGTTCGCCACCGAATCTACACATTTGGTAATTGTTGTTTTACGATGTGTGGTTTGACATTATCGAGTATATTGCAAAATCAATATAAAATATAAAAATCCAAACAAAACACACCTACAGAGAGTGCACGCATACATGACGTGAAGTCTATTAGGTTAGATTAGTGCGCGTGCGCATTTAGAGTGCGTTCTTTCACGGCATGATTCAGTCTATTAAAATGCATCACAAAATTCAAGATATGGGGCCTTTACATCATTTCATATAGTTCAGGGGTAGGCAACGTCGGTCCTGGAGTGCCGATGTCCTGCAGAGTTTAGCTCCAACCCTGAAAAAAAACCTCACTTGTCTGTAGCCTTAGTAATCCTGAAGACCTTGATTAGCTTGTTCAGGTGTGTTTGATTAGGGTTAGAGCTAAACTCTGCAGGACAGCGGCACTCCGACGTTGCCTATCCCTGATATATTTAATCAGTATCACAAGAAGAGTACTGTTTCCTCCAAACATAAGCATGATTACAAATGTGATAGATTTTATACAACTGTTCAATAAAAAAATAAGTTAATATTAAGAGACTTACGTTTTAGACACTATATTTCCTCTTTTTGCTCTATTTCGCCAACAAAAATAATTCCAAGCACAGTCACAGCACTGTTCTCCTCTTGGCTTATATCGAAATCCTCCGACATTCTTCTTTACAAATCCTCGTTTTGTACTTCTAATTAGTGACCATTGTTTTGTTTCGATCTCTCCGCGTGCGTCACTTCTGAGTGCACTTCTGCATGCGCAACGCTGACCTCATACGTCATTCCCCCGGGAAACTGCTTCTGTGTACAACTGCTGGCGCAAGCTACATTAAAGTGATTATTACGTTTTGAATATGGATATTATAACTCCGACTGGATTCGTCTGAAAGAAGAAAGTCATATACACCTAGGATGACTTCAGGGTGAGTAATTTATGGGCTAATTTAAATGTTTGGGTGAACTAACCCTTTAAAGTTAAGAATGTAAGGATAAAATCTGTTAATATATCATTTGTAGTTGTGATGCTCATACATTTTTGGTGAGTGCTCCTAAATTTTTGCTGGTGCTCCTAACTTTTTGAAGTTGGGAGCACCAGTGCTACCAAGTAAAAAAGTTAATTTTGAGCCCTGCACTTGTAGGTGAAAATGTATGAATCCTTTCACGTGAAGGCAGCATACTTTTATTTTATTTATATAATTACTTATTTTTATTTTTTCCTGTTATAAGTAGAGATAACGTTTTGATTTTGAAAAGTGACGGCAGTCTGAACAGATTAAAGATTTTGTACGACAAGTTTTTCTTGTTGCAGTTGTAAAAAATATTCATGAACGATTTCCTTAAACTCAAATGAAACTGGATTATTTGTTTTGGCTGAACGGAAAAAACTTCTGTGCTATTTGTATGTCTTTATTTCTGTAGAGTTCAATATTTTAATAAGTGAATGACTAAATGACTGAATTTAACTTTGAGAATGAAAACCAACCTGTTTGTTCCTCAGTATCTTCTTGAAGAAACATAAATCCAAACTAAATCTCTGGGTGCGTCTCGATCAACTCCCTAGTTCAGTAGTCAGTGCACTGGTAAGGGAGTCAGTCAGAGTGAGAGTTAATGGATTTAAAGGTCACATATTGTACACCTTTCTGGAGTTTTATTTGAGGTTTTGATGTCCTTAAGAATATATATTTGCGGTATAAGTACCAAAAACCATCTCAATATATGTTTACCGCTCCTCTCTCAGGAGCTCTGCTGAGAACAGGTCGATTTTGGTCTGTCTAGTTAATATTCATGAGCCTCTCTTCTGATTGGCCTGTTGTGTTCTGAGTGACGCATGGCCAGGCCAGCCACAGGTAACTAGGGTCAGCCGACGTCACAGCACTAGCTGGAGGCAGCAAAACAAAGGGGAAACTACAGGTGGCCCATTCAAACCAGTGCAGATTCGGCTACATAAGGAGCGTAAAATATCATCTTGTTGTGATGTTGGGTGCCAGAATCGACGTAATACAGCCTCAAATTAGAAATCTGATCGTAATTGTGGCTGGAACAATAATGTAGCTGTAAAAATAGTTGCCTGCTGAAATTGAAATATATATACATCTTCATCATGACTAGATAGACACGGTGAGTTTGTCTTTACTATACACGTTAGATGTGATCCACCTCATAGTAACAATCCTGTCAGATCGTCCATCCTTCGAGTGAGAGTGTAACGTTACAGGTCGGCCGATCTGGTTTCGTGGTTAAAGTTAACCTTTTCGACATGTTTCCGTGTTGTCCTTGCTCAGCAAAAGCATGGACGTGATGTTGTCTGGGGGTTTGGCAAAAGGAGAGTGGGACGGTGGGCGGTGCTCGGGGGTGGTGACTGAAGGCCGTGACTGTGTAGTTCTGACGTCAACTTTTCACGGAAGTCACAACGGTTCGTGAAAAATAGCTAGAACTTTAAGTAGGTTGTGTGAATTTTACTGTGGACTGACTGTTTTGAAACTTATATGGTAGTTAAATAGCACCTAGACCTCAGTAATCGTGAAAAAAGCCAGGAAATTTCAGTTTTGACAATATGGGGCCTTTAAATTACCTGATTAGCCAAAAAAAAAAAAAAGACCTCCAAACTAGCACTTCGAATTAATAAAACAACACAAAGTACACAGACAATTAAAATCTAATTATGTATATTGGTATTTAGTAACAAACTGCAAAAGTTTCACATTTAGGCACTGTAATGCATTTTTTGGTATTTAAGGATTTGTAGGTTATATTTGATAGATTGCACTTTTATGAACACATTTCTATTGATTTGATAAAGCTGTCGTTACACATGTTTGTTGTTCTCGCTGCATTTACACGGGTTTGAGCAGCTGGTCTCGTCAGCGTGTGGTGATTCGAAACAGTGAATTATTTTGAGAAGCAATTGATTCAATTGACTCGGTTTCGAAAAGTTCAGTTTCTCTCATCACTACTGGCAGTGACCGAATTTGTGTTTATGATAAACTGATTCACAATATCGTGAGCGAAATGAGACGCACCTTTTCTGTTAGTCATGTGTGGATGCTTTTTTCTCAAACAAAATAACGACAGTGTTACAATATTATTTCCAAATGTTATATTCACCTTAAAAGCTTAACAACGCTAACCTTTCTTCAGTCGAATCACAACAGATGTAGGATCGCGGCGCATCCTTATGACGTCATATCGCCATACCAAAATAAAAGTCCTGCAGCCGATTGCACAAACTGACTAGTCGCACAAAGTTAGTCATCTAGTTTTTTTTTCTTCTTCAAGACTAGATATAAATTACATCACTTCAATTCAATAAAAAAAAATGTATAAGTCTATTTTGAATCTGAAATGTAAGTCTATTTACCCCACTGATTTCCATGAGGAAACAAGCTTATAAATCATACAGAATTATCTTTTTTTTTTAATCTAAAAATGCAAAACGTTTTCTGTGAGGGGATAGAAAATACAGCGTGTACAGTATAAAAATCATTACATCTTTGGAATGTCCCCATAAAATATGGAAACCCAACATATGTGTGTGTAAATAGTTTGAGATGTGATGTACGAGTAAAAAAAGAAGTGTTAAAAAGAGTATGAATTAATAAAGTTCATGCATGTGTCGGTATTAAAACGTATATAAAAGTTAGTGTATTTTTCTAATATTAAGTGGATACATGAAGTTCATTTGAGTCTAAGATACCTCAATAAAGGTATTTCTAAAAAAAATTAATAAATAATGATCTTTCAAAAATCAGTAGAAGATAAATGTAAGTAGAACAAGTGAGGGCAGTGGAGACAGAAGAAGAGCTTAATATGATCCGATCCATCAAAGACCGACAGCATCTCGGTCTTCTGTCAGTAGAGCAGCAGTTACAAACACCTGCAATCGTATCAAACAATCAGATTCTGTATCTCACCAACATCAAATCAATATGCAGCTGTTTATTTACATCAGGTTTCATGAACTGTGCCAAAGGCAATCTTGTAGATCATTGTCTGCATGAATGTAAACACTGCTTGTAAGCAGTTGAGGGTATGACATGCTAAAGACAAAATATGTTTTGAAGTTCATTGAAAACAGCAAGGGAGGACTTTGCCTGACATGGAATGAGTTGTCTATCCAGCACAATGCGTTCAGTTAGACTGAAACGAGGTAAACACATTAGAAACATAAAACCTAATACATGACGCATAACAGCTCGCTAGCACAGTATATTCTATTGCCTCCCTGATCCTCATCTTGGGCAATGTGTTCCTACCACCAGAAGGTGACAAAAAGAAAGCCAGGAGTAAAATAGAAGACATGTCACTGTCCTATCCTGCAAACATGAAGGATTCTTCTATGGTATCGCTGCCATGTCTGAAGAGCACTGAAGCTTCTCACTGCCTCAGCTGATGATGCAGAAGCCACAAGCAATAAGAGGACCAGTGTCTCCACTTGCTTGAAGAGTCCACAAACCTCAGGTACCATATTCTTCAAAAATATTAACCATTTCTGTGTACATTTTGTGTTTATAAATCGTGCAAAACATGGCCATCTGCAGTTTTAGAGAAGGGAACTCCACCTCAGGGTACAATTCAACAATGCTGTCGACTTAAATTATGTTATTACCTCCAGTACTGCCAAGACAAAGAAGAAGGAACAACTGGACCTGTAGAAAAATCATGGTACTTGGATGGTTACTCATGGTGACCCCCATACAAAGACTTGGACCGGTTGCTAAAAGTGTCAGGATGATGGAACAGATTGTTTGTCACTAATACCAAATAAAGGCACAATATGCAAGATTTTTTTATTAAAATATCCCAAAACCACTAGAACAGTGTTATATATTTTGCTGACTTGTGTACTTACATTATCCCAAATGTTTTGAAGAATGTTTAAATCCAGAGAAATAAGCAATTTTAACTAGTGACACGGAGTGTGTCCATAGTGTCACCTGTCAGTGACGTCATACACCCTCGATTTTTCAGGTTTTATTTTGTTGAAAACATGGAAACACCAAAGACACTTTAATATGTTATGCATTTTATTACACAGGTGACAAACGCACAGAGGAGCATTATAATGGAATTTTCAATACACTCAAATATATCTAGTATAAAACAGCGCTGTTTTTTCCCACATACGCATGACCGGAAGAAGCAGAAGTGGTCGACTGTGGCATAATAAAAGCTCTGCTGCTATCGAGCCGTGTATCGCGCTCGTTGTTCATTAGCAATCACTTCAGCGTCCTCGTTTCGCTTCCACGACTTTTCCAAAGACTTAATAAGTCTTTAATGCATTAGCTCATCAATGAACATGATTTCTGCCTGAGTCCCGTTGGATTGCATCGGCTGTGGGGATGAAAACGACAACTCCCATGATTCCACACTCAGTCACGACGTCATCAAACTACGTCTTTGTTTCTTGTTTGTTTTGAATATGCGCCCTCTAGCGACGAAAACTTACATATTGTGCCTTTAAGGCAAGTCATTTCGCTCGGCAGCCATCTTTGAAACACTTCTCAGGCAGCTACTTCACTTATGCAAGTACAGCTCGTATCTCTTGAAATGGAGAACATCAAATTCTCTAAAGCTGTTCATCAAGATTATGATTCAATTTTATATTTGAAATCACCAATGAAATCTGACAATAACCATTCTAACAGCTCAAATCATGATTTAAAAAAAAAAAAATGTTCAGTTTGACCAAGCTAATCCGTATGCTCATCCAAAGTGAATGGAGGGGGCAAATGTTTCATGACACCAGCCTCTTTACACTCCTTTCGTACTCCTGCCATTGCTGCAGCAGGTCACAAGGAATCAAAGCGTAGTAAAAGCACACATATCCCTAGTACTATACGAAGTGCAAAAAAAGCCATTGAAACCAGTTTACACCAGTGCAAATTGACAGAGAAAAAGGTGCTGCAATAAGTCAATTTGTTTTTGAAAGGAGGATAATTAAAAATGAGAATGTCCCATTTATGTGCTGCTTTTAAGTGCAACAATCAAGTAGGCTTTAGATGTTTTTTTGGGGGTTTTTTTTGCATTCCCCAAAAAAGACAAAATATTTAAAAAGGGGGTGAAAAGTTGGTAGACATATTCCTGTCATTTTCAACATCCCACATGTACTCAAATCCATCAGGAACATCTTCAAAAAATGTAGACGATGAAATCTTAATATATTGTTTCTATTATTTTGTATAATCAAGTACCAATATATATATACAGGTTGCGATTTGTAGAAAAACCAG
>NW_015542455.1:47327-48022 GCF_001515605.1 Sinocyclocheilus anshuiensis
AAACATTTTTATTCATGAACAGATCACAAAGCACAGTGCACCTTTATATCTTTTTTTTGTGAAACTATTACAGCTTTTTTTAAGTAATTTTGAACGTTAATAAAATATTTGTTTTAAACTTACTGCGTTCGCAAAAATGTTTTGATCCTTTTTAATTAGGCTACTCAAATCGAGACAGATGTGAGGACTTTGCGCAGATTCTCTCCGATGACACTTAAATTCGCGGAATTCTTTGAGGTGTATGGGACTGGATGTGGCCTCGACACTAAGAGTCTTGTGTATCGTGAGAAGTTTGTCATCCCCATATAGGATGCGCTCGTCTCGACAGACGTGAAGAATGAGGACAGCCAGCGCACGTCGAACACTTTTCCTATCCTGCGAGCATGTATCCCCAAGTCGGAAGCTGCAGACTCAAACTCTCTCATATATTTGTGGCTTTGAGAGAAAAATGAGTGCAATGAACATCTGAAAATGACTTGCATCTGTAATATGCCCAGTCAACAATTTGATCTCACAATGATGTCACCATGAGCTCACATGATTCTCATGGTGTGGTCACAATGTGTAATGATTTCATATACTACTCACATGGTGAGGATCAAAGTATGAGGATCATGTGAACTCACAATGAGCTCATATACTACTCACACGGTGAGGATCACAGTATGAGGATCGTGTGAACTCACAATGAGCTC
>NW_015542455.1:48827-54313 GCF_001515605.1 Sinocyclocheilus anshuiensis
GTGAGGATCACAGTATGAGGATCGTGTGATGTCACTGTGATCATCGCATGATCTCACGTGTTGACTGGGTGTTTTACAGCATCATGGACTGCAAGTTATAACTTGTGATTCATACAGTGAATGACTGTGAGGTTGGGGTTAATCTTTTCACGCAGGAGTGTAGCCGCTCCTCTGTATCGGCCCATCATAGCAGCAGCCCCATTAGTTGCAAAGCCAACAAGCTGCGAGCGCAACATGTCTTCAGAGATGCCCTGCGATCAAGACTTTTTAACAGGATGTTACAGATGGCTGCCTCAGTGCATGACTGCAGTTCAACAAGTTGAAAGAAGAAGTTGCAAATTTCACCTTCATAGGGAATTCTAATGTAGATGATCAGGCATGTTTTATTTGACACAGCTGCACTCTCATCAATGAGAATACTGAATTTATCAGATGACTTTTTGATGAAGTCCACTAACTGAGCTGTCATTTTTTCTCCAATAAACATGAGCATATTACAACAAGCATTGCCAGAATGAAGCACGTTTCCCAGGTTTACACCGTTGAGCTGTTGCAGTTCTACCAGCTGGGCTGGATTTTAAATGAGAGGTCGTTTTGGCAGATAATATAGTGTGTGCGCATGCAATTCTTAGTCACTTTTAAACTCTTCTTATTATATTTTCTCCACAACGCTGCACTGCTTTTTCAATTGCGGTCTCTTGTCTTCTCTGCAAAATTTCAATGCATTTCACATGGGACTGGCACTTTGCATGTTTACTTATTTTGTCATTTAATTTTTTTGCCGACTTTGCTTTTATGCCATTAATGAATGTAGAATCAATGTGAAGCCTCTCTTTTGTATACGGTCCTAAATCTTTAATGTCAGAGCAAGCTGTACACTGAATTGACCCCTCTGTGGTAACAGCAAGCCACTCTCGACCCTCTCTCTATTTTGCAAAGCGTTCCGGATCAATGCAGCCCCCAACCGTAGCCTGAGAAGACACATCATTAGCATGTAAGCCTGGATCGTTCGTTACATTAGCGTCATCATGGGGCTTTCCCTCTTTGCTTAAAACAGTAGCTCCTATAGTCTCATTCTCAGAATTTCTAGGATTTTTTTGTGATGGTCCTATAAAATACGCTGATATGCTGCTCTGAATTCTTTTCATTTTTCTCTTATTTTGCTAGTTGTAATTTTCTCACTGACATTGACCGTTAGTTGGTGCTTGGTGACATTTTGAAAAGACGTGCATGGAAGGCCACTGGAAGAGGATCGCACCATTGTCCTAGACGCGGTGTCATCTCTATTGTCACACGAGCGGGACTTGGAGCGGGAGCGCTATAGTGAAAATCTGTTTCTGGTTTTATTATTGTTTGCGCTAACAGCGCTTCACTTAGATATATATTTAAAATATTTTATTTTTTTAGGCATTTTATATCTATTTTTGTAGAAGCATTAAAGGGGTCATATGATGCTGCTAAAAATAACATTATTTGGTGTAATGAAATGTGTTTATGCGGTTTAAGGTTCAAAAAACACATTATTTTCCACATACTGTACATTATTGTTTCTCCTCTATGCCCCGCCTTTCTGAAACGCGTTGATTTTTACAAAGCTCATCGATCTGAAAAAGCGAGGTGTGCTCTGATTGGCCAGCTATCCAGTACGTTGTGATTGGCCAAATACCTCAAGCATGTGACGGAAATGTTACGTCCCTTACCATATTGTGATTCCTGCGGCAACCACATGTGACGAGCCCGGGTTGGACTCCGCTTCGTCCACAGTGAAAGCCGATCTGGCAATCGACAGCTCGAAGTTGAAGTATTTCCTCAGCGACCAGCACGGATCAGCTCCAGGCATGACGAAGCGATATCGTCCTCTTTTGGAAGGCCAAACAAAGTAGTTTCGCTTTCACAACGAAGCACACAGCGCCTTCACGACATGGCGGCGGCGGCAAAATGTACTACATACTACATCCTAATTTTACCATAGAAATATTTGACACAGAGCTCATGCAACATTATTTAACTGATTAGTCTGATCTGTTGGTCAACAATTAGTCAACAATGTTAATATAAAAACATTAAGTACTTATGAGGTACTGCTATAGTAACGGCAACAACTGCATGTAAATGAAGGTCTTTATATATAAGTAATATATACCTAAGTCTATATATATATATATATATATATATATATATATAAAGCCACTAATGGTCAATATTAATTTTATGCAAAATGTCATAATACTTTTGTAGGAGCTAAAATAGGTTTCATGCAAAATAATTAGTTGATTTATTTTTCTATGTGCTGTCTGAGTTTTCTACGAGCATAGATGCAAACTCCTCACCTGTCGTTGAAAATTCACCTTTTTGAGATCAAAATAGGTCATCTACGAGATTCGTGTAGATCCGATGAGAAAATGTTTTTGGGGGGTGGGGGGGTCTTTTTACAGTTCCAGTAAAACCAACTCAATTCTGTTCCCGCTCGAAATCACCCGCTTTAAAACTCTCGTGTGTTTTTGTGTGCGTGCTCTGATTTCGAATTACAAAACCAAAAGTTTCTATTTACAACATGTTTTGCAGTGTTGAGTATTGTAGCCAATCACAGGCGTCTCTGTTGAACGCAATGGCCAATCAGATGTGTTTACTGTAGGTTAATCAGAATCCGTACTGATGTAATTTTTGTTTTCGCAAGTTTGCGTAGTTCTACCTACACGCTCACAGATCTTCCTATTATAACAAGACAAAAGGAAAGCATACACAATGTAAATAATATATTCATTGTGTAGTTAGTTATTGATTATATCAGGAGTTTTCACGCGAGTAAACTGGAACAGTTGATTCAAGATTCAAGATTTTATTTGTCACATACAAGTTATATAACATACAACAAGCAGTGAAATGTAGGTCTGGCATACTCTTTATAGACTGCAAAAAATAATAAGAAAATTCAAATACAAAAAAATTAAATATACACAATATATTAAAACAATTACTACAAAGATGATGTGCAGAGACGCTACACAGAAAACTACAACACAGATGATGTGCAGAGATGTAAACAATGTGCAGTGAGGATGAGTTGCATAGCTAGCTCATCTAAAAAAAAGTGCAGTGTGAAGAGTGTTATTGAGTAACCCTACACTACCAGAGTCTCTAAAGTGCAGTGTGTTTAATGTCCATGTTTAATAGTCTGATAGCGTGAGGGAAGAAGCTCCTTCTGAACCTCTCTGTTTTTGCCATCAGGCTGCGGAGGCGTCTGCCTGATTGTAGCGGATTAAACAGTGGATTTCCAGGGTGGGTGGAGTCTTTGAGGATCTTAACAGCCCTAGCTTTACATCTCCTGGTGTGGATGTCTTGCAGAGAGGGGAGATCAGTTCTGGAGATACGCTCAGCTGAGCGCACTACTCTTTGCAGGGCTTTACGATCCTGGGCTGGGCTGTTTCCATACCACGATGAAATGAGTCAATATACTTTCTATAGCCCCGATATAGAAAGTTTTCAGGATTCCAGGGGAAACCTTGAATTTTCTCAGGTGGTACAGTCGTTGTCTGGCTTTTTTAACTTGAGCTTGAATGTGATTAGTCTAGGTCAGGTCCTCGAAGATGTGTACACCAAGGTATTTGAAGCTGCTCACTCTCTCTACTGGGGTCCCGTTAATGATGAGTGGGGTGTAGATCCACTGCTGCCTCCTCCTGAAGTCCACAACCAGCTCCTTGGTTTTGCTGACATTCAGAAAGAGACAGTTTGATCGGCACCATGATGTCAGTCTTTCTACCACATCAAGGTAGGCAGCCTCATTGTTGTTGGAGATGAGGCCCATCACCACTGTATCATCTGCAAACTTGATGACAGAAGTGGAGGTGTGAGAGGACACACAGTCATATGTGTAGAGGGAGTAGAGCAGTGGGTTCAAAACACATCCTTGTGGGGCTCCTGAACTCAGGGTGATGATGTTGGAGGTGGTCTGACCCACCCTCACTACCTGAGGTCTGCATGATAGAAAATCAAGAACTCAGTCACAAAGTGGGGCATTCAGTCCGAGGTTTCTGAGCTTGGAGACCAGATTGTGGGGGACTATAGTGTTGAAGGCTGAGCTATAATCTATAAACAGCAGCCTCACATAATTCCCTTTATTGCTGTCGGTGTGGGTGAGAGTGGTGTGCAGAAGATGGGAGACAGCATCTTCAGTAGACCTATTAGGGCGATACTGGGCGAACTGGAGTGGGTCAATGTTGTTACATGATAGAAAATCAAGAACCCAGGCACAAAGTGGGGCATTCAGTCCGAGGTTTCTGAGCTTGGAGACCAGATTGTGGGGGACTATAGTGTTGAAGGCTGAGCTATAATCTATAAACAGCAGCCTCACATAATTCCCTTTATTGCTGTCGGTGTGGGTGAGAGTGGCGTGTTCATGGACGACTCCCGCGCATAAACAGAACCAAAACAACATAAATAGTCCAGGCCTGGTCCTCTCTCGTCTTGCACTGTCGTCGCTCCTACTTTTATCCTTCCGGATCTCCTCTGTGGGACTTGAGACCGGTGAGTGGCGCAGGTGTCGCTCATTATCAATTACTCCACCGGCCTCACTCTGCTCCCACGGCTCTCGGCCCTGCCCCACTCGTCACAGTCCTTTTTTAGGCCATGTTTGAAAAATGTAGTTTTTAAATTAAATCTAAAAAAAAAAAGCCAAAACATTTGATGCATTATTTAATTATTTTACCATTAATAATTAACTTAATTTGTAGTTAACTAGTTAAGTATTTAAATAATGAACACTTCTAGGCTGTTGGTGTCTGGGCTTATTTATTTATTTATTTCTAAATGACATGAGACTTTGTGACTTCCTGCACTTGCTATACTTCATAGTCATTTTATAATAAATCTAGAAGCAAGACGTGAGAAAAACTAGGGAGTTGAAATGGCAAGTGAGCTAATGGGTGATCCTCTGCTGTCATCTACTGGATATAATGGCAATTTCATGTCATTTTCATCTTAAGTCTTTGTTTTCCACCAGGAGACGATTTTTTCCTGTCTTCTTCATGAATGAAAGTGAACATTTAAAGTGAATTTTGGCAGAGTTAGAAAATAATAATAAAGGCTTCCCTGCATCCCTGACGAGTTGTCTGGCAATAAATGTTTCTTCAAGTATGGAACAACAACACTGAAGTATGATTAGTCAATGAAATCTTTTGGACTGTGAGCGTTTTTTTTTTTTTTTTTTTTGAAACACAATAGATAACAGTCAGAGACATTAACAATTCCATAACAATTATTAGTTAACATTTTATCAACATTTTTAGTTAACAAAAACTCCGGTTTCAGTGTTATCATGTAAACCGGAGTTTTTGGCTTGTGACGTCGGAGCATGTACTGTTATCTCTGCCTACTGGAAACTTTTTCAGGCTTCTGATTGGCCAACATGGCTTTACGGTTGAGATTATATCGCCACCTGTTGGTTTGGCATGCTCTTGACAGTGCTTCATAGCATGCGTTTGCATTTT
>NW_015542455.1:55019-63925 GCF_001515605.1 Sinocyclocheilus anshuiensis
GCTGGGGGCGTTTTTTTTTTTTTTTTTTTTTGAAACACAATAGATAACAGTCAGAGACATTAACAATTCCATAACAATTATTAGTTAACATTTTATCAACATTTTTAGTTAACAAAAACTCCGGTTTCAGTGTTATCATGTAAACCGGAGTTTTTGGCTTGTGACGTCGGAGCATGTACTGTTATCTCTGCCTACTGGAAACTTTTTCAGGCTTCTGATTGGCCAACATGGCTTTACGGTTGAGATTATATCGCCACCTTTTAGTTTGGCATGCTCTTGACAGTGCTTCATAGCATGCGTTTGCTTTTTCATGTGGACGGAGATTTTTTTTAAATGGAGGAAGGAAAAACTCTGTTTATAAAAATACCCGTGTATGTATGGACATGGCCTTAGATGGCACCATTGCCTTTGTTGTCGGGAAAGGCACACATCTTCTGGTATAATACCCAACATACAGAGAGCAGGGTTCTTGTGTAGTGTTAGGCTGAAAATGTTATTAACAAAATGTACAATCTTTTCCTGCATTTCCTAAACCTTATCACACTCATACAACATAGTACTAATTATCAGTATTTCAGTGTGGAAAGAGATTCAGTTATAAACCATCCCTTGATTCCCACATGAGAATTCAAACTGGAGAAAACCCTCACACCTGCAAACTGTGTGGGAAGAGCTTTTCACCAAAAGAATCTCTTAAGGCTCACATGGACATTCATACTGGAGAGAAGCCATTTGTTTGTGTTCAGTGTGGAAAATCAACACATGAGGGTTCACTCAAGTGAGAACTGCTTTAGATGTCATCAGTGTGGAAACAGTTTTAGACATAAAGCAAACCTTAGGACTCACACAAGACTTCACAACTGAGAGAAGCCTTACACATGTTCTCAGTGTGGAAAGTGTTTTACAGATGAATAGCCATTAATGCTCACATTAATATGTTTTACATGTCGTCAGTGTGGAATGAGTTTCAAAGACAGGAAACATCATAGCAATCATGTAATAACACTGGAGAGAAATGTGCTATCAAGCTAAATTTACATGCACCCATTAGTAATCTGAAAAACGGTCATGTAAACACTTCAATCAATCCAACTGAACTTGATCCAAATAAAATTTTTATCAGATTGAAGAGGTGGTGAAATAATAAAATAAGACCTGCAATAATTTCATCAGTACACAGCAAAATCTTACTGTTACATGTTACATTTGGTATTTAACAAAAACTTTGCTGAAATCGCATAGTGTACCCGGCCTTAGAACTCTTTAACGGCGACAGCAAACAATGGAGAGAGAGGTAATGTGAGCGCTGTGTGCCAAACAGAAAAACTTCGATGCCGATATTTGAAAAATGCCAAATCGACCACTACTTGTAAGCAGTCTTGTTAAAGCAGTCAATCCTTAACGCTGCACCTTGTAATAAAAAAAAAAAAAAAAAAAAAACGTATAGTACAAAGCACAACAAAAATGGAAAAAAAGCTTCTAATTCCCACTAACTGAGCAAAAATGTTACTTTATAAACAACTCATGGCCTTTGTGGCATTTACATACCAATGTTTATGCCACCTAACATCATCACACTCTCCAAATAATTGCCTTGTCGAGTTACGGTGCAGAACTCCTCCATCACACAAGAAAAACTCAGCAACGGAGGAGACTGGTGTATATTATGATGTTCCGTGCTGTAGTGCCATGGTGTCTTCTGGCATTTCCATCACTGGTTTTGATGCTATCAATGTATGTTGTGTTAAGAGTGACACAAAAGACAATTTGAAATCTGATTTGAGCAGCCAGAGCAACCAGACTGAGACACATCTGTAAAAATCTGATTGAAATAACATTTCAAACCATCTCCAAATGTGGTTTAAATCAGATTTGGGGGGAAATAAATGTTCATATGTTTATTTTATTTTTTTATGTCCAGACTTCAAAAAAACAATATTGGATGTGCAAAAAACAGCATATTTTGATGATAGTCTGAACATAGCCTATAATCTCTTTCTAATGTTATGATGATTCCTGGGTCTCTGTCACCAAACATAGCATCCTCTCCCAAGATCAAATTTAAATTCCTTGATCTAACTGAGAAGCATGTTCCCTGATGGAAACAGGTTGTGGTGCACTGGTTCTTGAAGCTTCTTGGCTTGGTAGAAATGGCTTATACATTTGATGGCTTCAAGACAGGCATGAGGAACCGCATTTCTGATAAACACCAGAGGCTGCATCATAATTGTTTCAAGTGGCTTCAGAATGCAAATTGAACTTAGAGCTGCTGTATGACATGCTTGACATGGCTATGAGGAAAAATGTACACTGCAGTCAGATGTTCTTCTTCATCTCCTTCCAAATTTATAGACACTGTAGTCCACAGTCTTTTCCTTCAATCCTTCCAGAACAAAAAGGTGTAGAGCCTTATCCATCATATGAAATCCAGTAAGAACAATAAGCCTTTTGTTCTCTCTTACTTGACCCACTGGCATTGCACTGAGGGAATTATAAAAGAGCTTCTCAGTTCATTTTGCTTAGAAGTAAAACACATAATGGGCAGTATCAGCTCAAATATCCGTAGAGATTCACACACTCTTTCAACTAGTATAACAAATGAGAGAAATGGCAAATTTTAATTAACAGTCCTTAAGCTTACCGGTATAATTCTCTGAACATAGACAACAGAAATTGTAAATTATTTGAGCTCATGTGGCCATGCTTCATTCGGTAGCAAGAGTTGGGGTATGAGGTTCTGCAGTTATACAATTCTGTCCAGGTCATCATTTGTTATGTCTATATATAGGTCAGAAGGTCAGTGATAATGGGGAAACAATGGTATCGCTATTAAAAGAGAAACACACAGCTTATTACAATCCACAATACAAAAAGATATGAGCTAATTCTAAAATTATTTAGAAAGTACAGACAACTATACTGCATGTCTTTAGGCCTGTTCACACCAAGAACAATAACTATAAAGATAAAGTTTTTAAAAAATCTTCTAAATTTAAGAGAATGGGACTTAAATCTTCATAAAAATATTTGTAATTGGTTTGTAAAAGGTCTTTATACAAGTTGGGTCTGTGCATTTATGCTGTTTTGACCAGCAGGTGTTATCAGCATGTGGCATGGTCATTTTGCGAAGCAACTGGAATATCAGAGTTTCGAAAAGCTTTGTTTCTCCCATCCAATTTCAGGACATCAGCACCAGGGCAATTGGTTTTACAGCAAGACCAGCATACATAAAAACAAGGCAATTTACTATACATTAAAATAACTTTAAAAACACAAAACAATATAAAAAACACACAATATAACAACTCAAGACAACAACGGGCCCAGACAACATCACCACTGCCTGCTATCCCCTGTTCCTCCATGCTTGAATTTAACAGAGAAATAGCCGTGAAAATGATTGAATGTCTGTACCTCTTACTCCTGATGGAGGGGAATCTAAACCTGAGGGTTAAAACTAAAACTTAAAATAAAGAGGTTAAGAACAAACTGTTAACATTTGTCAAACTTTTCTGACTACCTGGCAGTTGTATTGGTAGGTAGAGCGACTCTACTGAGCATTTATTTGCAGGAATCGACTGTCACACCACTGGACAAAATTATCTACCACAGGGCTATGATCATTTTCGGGGGCACGTATTAGGCTGACAATAGCTGAATCTTCTGCAAATCTTAAGATAAATCTGTTATCATGCCTGTTCTGCGTTCACCAGTATCTAAAATATACATGAGTGGAGAAAGGACACATCCCTGAGGGGAACCCTGTGGATGAACCATACCTTAGGAAAACAACCATTCACCCTTGCTCTCTGAAAATTTCAGCTTTTGGATGCAGCTTTAGATATATATTAGATAGAATTGAAGTATGCATGCATTTTAAAGGGCTTCAGTGTGTTTAAATTAGAATTTAGGATAGCTGGAGCTTGAACAGTCTTGGCTTATTTAAACATTCCATCAATGTACTTCTGTGGGATTTTTGGAAGTTTTGATAATCCATTTTAGGAAAACTGTAAAGCTACGAACACACTAAACAACTGTCAGGCTGATTATGAATGTAATTTGCTTGTGTCGACTGATCATGCCCAACCGGTCCGGGTCTTTTCCAGTTGGGCTCAGTACGTGTTTAAAGTTGGCAGATAAAGTGTACGGTGTCTAAAGACTCTAATATATATATAGTCTTAGATCCTTCCTGTGCTAGTCCTATTTTTTTCCTCTCTGAATATATTTTTCTCTCTTTTTTTTTCATTGAAGACATACCACAAGTGAACGGATAAAGAAAGAAGCTGTGATACAGTCACTGAAAGTAACAGGTAGGCTTTTATTTTTATAAAATTCATTAAGACCTTTCATGCAAACACAGTTGGAGCATGCTGGGAAAGAGCACAGATAGCAAGGTGACATTGATAAAATGTTGAGTTCTCATCAAACCATCATCTTGGTTGAGACTGACATTTCAATGTTTACAGTATGTTGGATCAGCTTTGAAAGTTTGATGAATTCATTAATTTATCATTCTAATTCAAAATTTGTCATTAGGAGGCTCCAATGCCAATGAAAAGCATTCCAAATATTAGTTAAGCAGTCTCAGCATGTTACATTTTGCATAATATTTGTTCATAGCCCACTGACCAAGTTATTATGGTAGATGATGGTGTTTATGATGAACCATCTTAGGTACAAAATAAAGTACACTTGAATGCACTAAAAAACACTTAGCAAAAATACAAGCAAGTACATTTGTAGTACATTCTTATTATTTTGTGCTAAATAAAATTATAAAAGTTATACACTATAAATACACTAATTAAAAGTATATTTATACTTTAGTAGTACTTCAGTGCACTTGAAAATGTATACTAAATACCACTGTAACAACTCCCCGCAAAGCGAGGGAACTACACAAATAAAACAAGGGGAGGATGAACTAGTGTATCAAGGAAATCTCACAAGCCAATACCAATATCCAAGCAAAGTGTATTATACATACAATATTAACAGCAGGTACAACCAAGACGAAATAATAAAATTCTTCAGTGTGTGACTGTGTGCATGTGTAAAGTCTCTCTATGTCTCAACCGTGTATTATATACAAAAAAGGAGAGAAAATAGTTCAGATCGGTCTCACCGGTAATGTCTTTAACTGCGGTCAAGCCAGCCGCACTTCAGAAAAACACGGTCAAGCCAGCCGCGAGTGAAATTACAGTGCTATAACAGTATTACTATAATTACGGTAATAGCAGGAACAACAAAGAGGGAACGCGCTTTCAGAGCGCTTTTCATCTAGACGCCCAGAATTGAGATATGATGACATTTTTTAGGATTTTTTTTTGCCCATCTGCTTTAATATTCGTGTAATTTATTGTTATCTTTGACTGTTCTGTATTACTATAATTTTCAAAGGATAATATTACACTTTAGAAGGCTATAAAGACCTCATTTCTAATAAGTAGAAGAAAAGAATGGTCAGTTCTTATACCGGACGTCCCATACTATATGCACACCTCATATCAAACCATTTTACTGCAGCATTTTGTAGATATTGGACATTATTACAGTTTAGAAGGGTATAAAATTCCCATTTCTAATAAGTAGAAGAAATTAATGGTCAGTTCTTATACAGTACGTCCCATACTATATGCACATCTCATATCAAACCATTTTACAACACGATGTACTCGTTACATCGTAAAAAGAATGGCATCTACGCTAATATTAGTCTGTTTCTTTCTTTTTCTGTTTCTCAGTCCGTATCCAGATCAGAAGGTGGATCAGCACCAAGAGCTGATGTCTACAGCCCTGACCGTCATCGGATACCAGAACATCTAGATGAGACCCAGAGACAGATCACGGGAATCGTTTTGGAGATATGGGACATTATTAGATTTTAGAGAGCTATAAAGACCCCATTTCTAATAAGTAGAAGAAATGAATGGTCAGTTCTTATACGGGACGTCCCATACTATATGCACACCTCATATCAAACCATTTTACTGCAGCATTTTGGAGATATCGGACATTATTACACTTTAGAAGGGTATAAAGACCACATTTCTAATAAGTAGAAAAAAAACAATGGTCAGTTCTTATAACGGACATGCCATACTATATGCACACCTCATATCAAACCATTTTACTGCAGCATTTTCGAGAACTGGGATGCTTTTACACTTTAGAGGGCTACAAAGGCCCTATTTCTAATAAGTACAAATAAGTATGGTCACTTCTAATAGGTAACGTTCTATTCCATAGGCACACCACATATGAAAATATTTTGCTGTAGTGTTTCAAAGATATACAAGATCATTCCAATTTAGGGTCCCATAAAGACCTAATCTCTAGTAAGTATGAGAAAAGTTTTTTAAAAGTTAACACAACAATAAATAAAATACAAAATGGACAGCTATTGTAAGGGATCTTTATGGACTAACAGTCAATAAACCTATGCATTTTATATGGACAGTATACACAAACTCTTTAAGAGAATGTGATCGATAATTTTTGCATGCATTTAATATACATTTTTGGAAAAATAATGTGATACAATGTGCAATTAAGCCCCTTTTACTGTATAAATGTTTTTACAAAGACATCATTGTAAGTAATACATGTGCACACACGTTACAGCATGGTTAACTATGTACTCTCTATTTGATCCAATAAATATAGTTCTTCTAAAATTATATTTGTATCTTTAAAATTACAATTGTTATATTTTAGTTATTTACAAGAGTTTTATTTTTAAAAGTTAAAAGAAAAAATAACACAAAATATGAATATTATTATTTATATGACATTTGAATATTTTGTGACGTACGAGGCATATCATTGTTCATAATTATTACTTAATGGCATCATGACTTCCCGCAGAAAAAGGTAAGTTATAATTCTCTACGCTATGAAAAGTTGCATAAATAGGCTACATTTAGATATCAGGACATCACATTTATGTCTGACAACGACTGACTAATGTTTAGACTTGTCGTTCCCCGCTAAACACTGAATATGGATCAATTAATAAGTGACAGAAAAGTTGAGAGTAAACGGTGCATTTTTTTCCCCCTCAAGAAACACCAATGGAGGAAAAGAGCATTTATTCAGGTCACATATTCAAAAAGAACACTTGTGTTGTCCGTGAACTTTGTTTTTATGTTTCATTTATGATTTAAAATCGATTGGTATCTCTTACGTTAAATTCTGAGGAGATTCACAAGCGCGGGAAAATATGCGATGTGTGGTGCTGAAGGGACAGCGCACGGAGATAAGGGGTGGGATTTGTTAATTTACAGCCTATTTTGCGATCAGTTCACGGCCTTATGTTGCTGTATTGTTAGTAAACAACATTAACAAACAAACAAAACCAACTATTATTCAATAAAAAAAAATTAAAAAAAATAATAAAGAAATAAAGAAAATAATAACTAAATAAAGTGACATCTTAATTATTATTATTTTTTATTTACTGTATTTAATTAATTGATTACTGTTATAATAATAGCAAAAAAACTTATTTAATTACAAACGTTTGACATCACGTTGTAGCTCGTATTGCTTGTGCACTGTTACATTACACAACCTGAAACAACTACTACAACTAACTACTACTACTATTACTGCTAATAATAACTGATATTATAAATGTTATTACTATAATTTAATTAATTATTTACTAGTTTATTTAGGGTAGTGTTTTGTGTATATAGCGTTTTTGTGATTTTGTTATTTGACTCAATGTCTGTAGTCGCTCACATGTTAACTCATTTACTAATTCACTAGTCCCTATGTAGTGACAATTATTATGTAGATGTATGCAGACACAGAGCGCACTAAATTAACCAGGAGTCAAAGAAATTAAATCAGGAAACTCAGGAAATGTGGTAACAGTCGTATAAACCGTGCACGGAGAGCTTTTGAGAATTGTAGTAATTATGATTCATTCTAAATTAATTAAATTGTATGAATTATTATTCATTATAATTATTAAATTTTAAAATGTACATTTTATTAATTACATTGTTATTTAGAATCGATGTATTATTATTTATTGTATTATTTATAATAAGCCTATCAATAACAGTAATGACCATAAAGTTTTTATATTAATTACACATATTTCTGCAACTTTTTTTAACAGATTGTGTATTATAACATATATATTTCTTATTTTGTAATAGTCAATTTGTGTTGTAATACGTAATTAATTATTATATAATGCTTACTTTGTGTTAGTAATAAAAATGTCAACAAGAATAAGCGCCTGTTTCCAGCCTTAGTTTTGTTCTTGTGAGCCAACAATAATGCCACCTCAGGAAATTACATGTTGTAGGTTGCAATAATGATAATGTTGTTTTTCGCATTCACAGAACATATTTCTTTCCCACATTTGGAAAGGTAAGCATACATTTGGTATTTTTAGTAGTAGTGGCCACGAACACTATGTACATACTTTTCAACACTTACTTTAAAATGTATGCATCGCACAGCTTTATAAACAAAATATCAAACTAATTAGTATGTGTAAACAAATGAAGCTGGAGTGTGTCTATGAATCAAGTGTGTTTTTTGCCCCGAGGTAGTCTTTCAGTTATTTTTAACAAACTGTGATACATTCACTCATTTCATAAATGTATTAAGTCAGTTCTCCAGAAGTTCACATGTGTGTCCTCTTTTTAACTTGTGTAATGCCATGAAAGTAATTCATTTTGTGAAAGTGGCCAAAATGTTCGAATAGTTGCTTCTGTATATAACTGTTGCTTTTTCTGCCCACATCCAGCAACGTAAAATAGAGCTAACATTCAATGACATTCAAAATGCTTTACAACCACATGGCCAAAGAACACATGAAAGTGCATATCCATCCAGCGGCACTTGGGCGAATCTTTGCAAAGACTTGCAAATTCCGAATACCA
>NW_015542455.1:64097-78351 GCF_001515605.1 Sinocyclocheilus anshuiensis
TTTTTTTTTTTCCCTTTACATTTTTTTTTGTGTATAGAACACATAAAAACAGAAAAAAGTTGAGGAAAAGTAAATGTTTACAAAAAATAAGAAAAAATAAACAAATAAAAAATATTACAGTACATATAGTATCTTGTGGAACAACACATTTTTGTGCTGATTTTGATTGTTAAAGTGAAGGAATGACATTTCTATATTTATACAGTTTTATAGCATTTTATATATTATTCTTGTCTTTATATACTTTTCATTTACAAGGACACTTGTACAGATAGACTTGCACAGGCTTCTCAAGGTGATTTGATTAATGAAGGAGACATATTGATTTCCGGTTCACCCTTACAGAAGGTTTGTGTTTTAATAATGCAACATTCAACTTCGAGTACATTGTCATTGCTGCACTCTAAAGTTTGTTTGCTGCCCTGTTTAATTGAGAATTTCCAATACACTTTTCCGATTACACCTTCTGAGCCACAAGGCAGCAATGCTGACAGTGACAGTGGAGAGGCTGTTGCCCCATCTCCAAAGGTTAATACTTCTGCTCAAAATTATTATGCTTTTGAGGATGTATTCAGATTGTTTGTCATATTCCTGTGAATATGTGCTATCTGATATTTCTATTTTGATTCATCATCTGTCATTTGCACAATACTGTATATTATGTAGAGGTCACATCTGGACAGCCCTGCACTGGCATCGCAAAGTGATTTGATTGAAGAAGGAGGAGACATTGTGATTTCGAGTTCACCCTCACAGAAGGTTTGTGCCGTAATAATGCTACATTTCATTTTAAGTGCATTGGGCCCTAAGCAAGTAGATTCTCATCAGTCATTTTTTCCGATTTAGATTTTCCAAAACACTTTTCCAGTTACACCTTTTGAACTACAAGGCAGCCATGCTGACAGTGACAGTAGAAAGTCTGTTGCCCCATCTCCAAAGGTTATTACTTCTGCACAAACTTCACGTGCTTTTGAGGATGTGCTCTTTGTTGCTTATACAGTTGTGACTATTAATTATATATTCAATCTTTTTTTTTTTTTTTGATTCATCACCTGTTTTATATTATCGAGAACTTTTCACTGGATAGCCCTGCCCAGTCATCTCAAAGTTATTTGTATAGTGTCGAAGGCAATAAATTGAAGTGCATTTCTCCTTCAGTCAAGGTCAATGCTCCTGTAGCTTGGAATTTAGTTGGTAGCTTTAGTTGGAATGTTTGTGCCCCAACGTCTTAAAAGTCCTTAGTCAACCACCAAACTATGCCCCCTTTGTAATTCTAGAAAGACACTTTTGCTTTCGTTACCGAAAATTATTTATAACATATCTGCAACTTAACGTACTGCAAATGTTTATCGTCTTTGAGAAATTACATTTAAATACACAACACAACTACTGTTTACATGTTTACAGTGACTGTATTTTGCATTACATTTATTGAGATTAAAATATTTGTCCTCCCTTACGTTAGCATAGATCTTTAAGATGAACAGTAAAGCAGATATTATAAAATTAGTTTCAATTAAATAAAATTATTTTAAATAAAAATCTAACTTTTCTTTTACAGGACATGGGCACACATACTGACACAACATCGGAAGACAGTAATGTCAGTAATGATGACCTCTTTTTCTGACACAAATTGCCAAGGCATCCTTGTTTTTTTTTTTTTTTAATGAACAGAGAAATCTGGAGAGACCTAAGGAAAAGGCAAAAGCAGTATCAATTCACAGATCTTCAGTGGACAAATGTCATTTCAATAGGCATACAGTCAGTACACCCCTACTGCAGTATTGCCTTCAAAAGACACCATGTGAAAATCAAGGGATCTAAACGAAAGGGAGCCCTTTTCCACTGCTTGGGGTACTGTACGTTTGCAGACTGCCCTGTCTGTGTTGAAGTCACCATATCACACGAAAGTACCCTGAAAGCAATCGTCACATTTCAGGGTGATGAAGTGTGCCACTGTCTAGAAGAACTGAGAAGACGACACGTGCGAGCTAATGAAAGGAAAAATTTGGCCAAGCAATTAGAGTCCACACTCCCAAGGGCCCTATACTTGCAAAATCTCGAAAACATAGAAAGCACAGTGTTCGAGTCAGGATGTCGGGATACCGCCCCTACACCTGCAGTGCTTAAAAACATAGCATGGACCAGCAGGAAAAACGCTCGCCGTCATCATAATGAAGTACTCGGTCTTCAGAAGATGGTAGAGGAGAGAACCGATTCAGAGAAAGTTCTTCAGAAAGTTCTCTTGCATCCCCGAGGAGTGATGCTGTGGTCACAAGATTCCATCCGTCTGTTCCACCAGCGATGTAAAACTGATGTTGTTTACATCGATGCCACAGGGAGCATCATACAGAAGGGTAAAGGAAGATCAGCCCCATTTTATGTTTATGAGCTTGTTGTAAGGCATCCTAAGAAGGGTGCCTCTCCAGTTCATGTGGCAACTTATGTAACTTGTGACCACACCACCTCATCTGTGATGTACTTTCTACAGTCATTTCAAACCGATTATTATCATTTGCTTGGAAAAACATCACAGGGGAGACCAGTACTCATTATGTGTGATGGGTCCCTTGTTTTACTTCAGGCTGTTGCCTATAGTTTTTGTAGAGTATCTCTTGGCCAGTTGCTCCAAGTCTATTATGACATTGTCACTGGGAAGTTGAAGGATGAGAAAATGAAGGCAGGGACGCGGGAAGTAGGGGTGCTGAGGGGGCTGCAGCACCCCGTTTTCACATGGTTGCAAATGCAACGCCAAGTTTGTTCGTTTAAATTTATTCAGTTTTAACATTTAATAATTTATTTGTAATGATCTCTGAAATGTAAATTGTAAGTGGGCTATAATAAACCCATGGTTATCTTTATAAACATGATTCATTTTACTTGTGATGTTTTCTATATGGGATGATTAGCCTAATCCTCATGAACACGTGACGCTGGCGCGTGGTATCAGACATGAACTGTACAGAATGCGAACAAGATTAACTTTAATACAAGGAGATAATGGCGCAAAAGAGAATTTCAGATTTTGTTAAATGCCCATCCCAGCAAAAACTTTCCAAAATCGGCATCCAAACAACACCAGCCCCAGCACGAGCACCGACGTAAGTGAACCAGCCCCCCCCTCACCCAACACGGACACACACAGCACCCCCAACCGAAAACATCTTCCCGCGCCCCTGAATGAAGGTACCAATTCTTCATCGGTGCTTGAGCCATATGATGAGGAATGCCAAAGTCTTCTGTAAGAAACAGTAAGTGTACATTTAGTAAAGGTCCTATTTAACGCAGACATTATGTTTATCATGCAATGATTTTACTGAAACATTGCTGTCTTTTATGAACCATCCTTCAAAAGAAAAGTAAACCTCTTTTAGTTAAAAACATCCACATGGTTTCTAAGGGTACATTGCTTTTCTCCCTTTTCATATCACAGTCTTACAAAAATGATTGAAAATGTACTCGCAATTGCTGTCCCACAACAAAACATGAGGGCATTTAAATGTAAATAATGCCATTTTCAGAAGTATCCACATTAATGGCAGTTTAATAAATGTTTCTATTTTAGTGGTGTTGTGCTTAATTGGCAGGACAATTATTTTCATTGTCATATTGCCAAGCATTTGCGATGTTCTTGCATAGAACAGGTTGTTTACTTGACTCATTCAAAATCTGTGAGAAAAGTTGAAAATGAATTTCTGGAAATGTACATACTGTACTTACCTGAACCTTTTTTTCTTGCAGTTCCCCCAAAAACTACCAACTGTCAATGTATGTATTTGGCCTGTTGACATCTGCAACTACATTGGTTGAAATGGAAGACATTCTATTTAGCATGGCAGTTGTCTTCTCAAGCCCCCAGTGCGGTGAGAATGTGGAGAAACATTTTCTCAATCTTCAGACCAAGATGCTAAACATGGGCATTTCTGGTGATCTGACAGAAGTTACAGAGGAGGACTTGGAGGTATTTATATGTCATACATATATGTTAGTTAATAAATCATTATTGTCTTCTTAAATGTGAATTTTGTCATTTCTGTGGAAGTATCAGCACAAAGGGAGACATTGTATAATACTTAATGAATAAACAGAAATATTTAGATTTTACTTTTTAACATTACATATTTCAAAGACATACCCAACACCATGCATGGGTGTGCATGTTAAGAGTTAATTTGTAAAGCTTTGTATGAAGATTTGACTTGCATAATGCATAATACACATAATACAGTAATACTGAAAAATGGCACACATCCAATTTTTATAAAAGAATAATGTGATAAATTGTCAGCTCGACATGGGACCTACACCTTTTCAGAGGCACTTCGAGTACATCATTGCCGAGGCACCTGTGCAGGATGAGGGGGAGCCAAATGAGTACTATTCGCCTACATTTATGCCAAATCTGGTGAAGCACTTCCTGCCTCAGGCTCCTCTCTGGTCCGCACTCCTGCTGGGTAACTGTACTATGATTTATTTATTTATGTTTTTTTGTTTGTTTGTTTTTTAATATGTGAAATTTCAGGTTGTTTATTGGTCATGTAAGGCAATTTAATGAGATGCTGCTCACTGCAGAGCTACTGGGTGGAGCTACACTTCCAGGACTGGGTCAAGCTCCACCTGTTTGACTCATTTGGGTCTGCAGTGACCACTATACTGCCGTGTTTCTGTCAAAGTGTCTAATGCATCATAACTGTGAGACATAAAATAGGTATAAAAAATAACAAATAAGCAATATAATTACATTAATAATCACAATGTCCTGAACACAAAATATTTATTTATATACACATTCAATGTATTATATTCATAACCATAAATGTAAGTAATTACACAATTTTACTGTCTTTCAGGAGATCTGAGCCGCCATGGAAAGGGTCCTGCCTACCAAAATCTGTCAAAGAAATTTGAGAGATGCTGTCAGCTGGACACACAGGTCTGTGCTTCAGTGCTTTAGAAAAGCATCTGTTCTTTAAAACTTGATGTGTATGTTTTACACATTGTGAGAATTTCTTTTATTTTATTTCTTTTAGAATTATACCAGTGACAATAAAACACAAGGCATCATGGAGAAAAGCCAGTGGGACCTGAAGCGTGTGCGCTTTCAAAGACGTCGGTTCACAAGGCTGGACGATTTTGTCCATATTTATCAAAAAACACATAGTGCCTTGCTGAAGGAGTTTTCAGATTCTATCCGCAAAAAAAAGGTATTAATTTCTCTTGTAAATACTATGATTGCCTTGAAATATTACATAATCATGTATTCAATAGTGTCTCTAAACATACTTTTCTCTGTAGAGACACAAGGTGGACGTCGAGCGCTGGAGACAAAGAAGGCAGTCCAGGAAAGGCATTTATGTATCACCATTACTAAAGGCTTTTCCTTTCAAGAAAACCAAAAAAGTAGGATGATGTTAATATTTTGTATACCTCAGTATTTTGATAGTCCATACCACAGAACAGCAATCCTTATGATATGCGTAATGTACTTTTTTTTTATGCAGCCCAGACTGCTGACAAAGACAGCTGGATCATGGGCAACAAACAAAGAAGAAATTTGTGAGCAAAACTTGGTAAGAACCATACACTATCATAGAACATCAAATATTTGTGTATGAATTCGACCAGTTATTTGTTCATTCTACAAATGACTGGTGGTGACAGTGACAGTGAAAGCCTTTTATGTGTTCTGAGTTGCATTAATTTGTGCTGAAATGCAAAAACTATTATCATACTCCATTTTACATTTATGTATACCGTAGTATAATTCAATATAACAACTTTCATTTACACATAATTATTCCTTTTTGTGAGTCGCATATCATAATTCATGGATTTAGTCTTTTGATTAAAATGCCATATAATTTTAGTCATATTATAGTCATTTAAATTGTTTTAGTTTTAGTCTAGTTTTAGTCGACTAAAAATACAGCTGATTTATTTGACTAAAATCGACTGAGTTCGGTTAAACTGTAATATATTAAGCATTTAAGAATCACACAACTGTTACTTGAATACTGTACATGACTAAACTGACATTTTTACAGAATTGTGTGTGCTTTTTGACAATTCAAATGCAAAAAGACAAAAAATAGAGCTCAATTCTGTGCTCATCAGGGCCTAACGCATACTTTTTATGGTTCTAGTGAACTATAATAATCCTGAGAGTAAAATCAATTTATTGAATAATATGTCAAATAATGTCCTTTGTCTCATTTTTAATTGTCGACAAAAATGGCATCAATGTAGATTACTACAGAACTACACAAATGTGTTGTTCACAAGCAAGTGTTCCTTTTTTTATTTTATTTTTTTTATTTTTTTACCAGTAAGATACAATTCATGTTTCAATATGCAGGTGAACTCTTTAATGTCAATCATCCACCCAATTCAAGTTTCGTCACATATATTTTTTATTCAATATATTCAGACTTTCATTGCATATACTGTATTAAAACTTCCATTCAGTATATTCAAATTTTCATTCATCATATTCAAGTTTCATTCCATATATTCAAACTTCCATTCAATATATTCAAACTTTCATTCAATATATTCAAACTTTTACTACTACATTACTACAGAATACTTATTTTGATTTCAAAGATGTATGTACAAAGAAGATGTAACACAATAAGTATTTTTTATTATTAACAAAAGTGTTAACTAATACATCCTGCTTCATATCCTTAATTTTTGCCTGTTCTTGTAGTCATCAAAAGCTTCTACTGGGCAGCCCAAGTCCAAAAAAAAAAACAAGAGGGTAATGGCAAAGTAGAGTATAACACTTCACAGGTAAGACTAGGTGAAGTTGAGGCAAATTTAAGGGTATGATAACATTACAGTACACACAGACTCCTACATTACTCATTTGTCACAATGACATGTAAATGTTGATTCCGTTTGTCCTTTTAGCCATCAAAAGGTTCAGTTGGACAGCCCAAGTCCAGAAAAGAAGAAAAGGACAGTGTCACTAAGGCCACAAGTCACATCCCAAATGATGACACTGTGCAGGTAAGTAGTCAAGTCAAGTCAAGTCTGCTTTATTGTCAATTCTTCCACATGTACAGCACATACACACAGAGAATTGAAATTGCGTTACTCTCAGACCCTTGGTGCATACAGATAACACTAACAGTAGAACATAATTGCTCTTTTGTTAGTTTTGATTGCTTCTATTGTCCTCATTTGTCTTTACAATAGGCTAATTTAATCAAAAGTTATAATTTTTGTAAATTTCATTATTAATGGTTAATGGCTTCATATGAACAATTTATCACTTTTGACCAATAGGTGGAACTGTTACCAAATCGATGTGATGTGTTCTGTGTGATGTGGCAATGGCAAATACAAAGTTTGGTGTCAGTATGTCAAAGCTTTGCAGAGATACAGCCTCAAGACGCAGTTTAGCATCATGCCTCAAATTTGTTGTGGCACTATACAAAAATGGTTTTGTCTATCAACACGAAATCCATAACTTTTTGTCAGTACAGTCTGAAGATAATCTGACTCAATTTTGGTGAAAATCAGACAAACGGTCTAGGGGTGTGCTCACACTTGTAGTTTGGTTAATTTGGTCCGGACCAAAAAGGAAAATGATACATTTACATTTAGTATACATCGTATGCATGTATATATGGTTTTACTTTTACCAGCTTAGAACTCACGAAGAGCTCATAAAATGTTCAAAACAGCACCAGGATTTCCTCCGTTGTACGCAGAAACGAATATCTGCTGCAAGGAGACGGCGTTTCCAATGTCTTTTCCGACAAATGGTCAACATAGGCCCTTTGATGAAGCGAACCAGGTATGCTTGAGCATTC
The DNA here is from genome assembly GCF_001515605.1 of Sinocyclocheilus anshuiensis. Lineage (NCBI taxonomy): Eukaryota > Metazoa > Chordata > Actinopteri > Cypriniformes > Cyprinidae > Sinocyclocheilus > Sinocyclocheilus anshuiensis. Next base: position 71,921 of record NW_015542455.1, read on the forward strand.
TGTCGTTTGAAATGAAAGAATCACGATCAGAATTGCATTTGTTTAATTACTGTGTAATCTATATTTTCGTGATTCCCCAGTGTTTTCAGCTGTTCTTTGTAATAGGCTAATATTAGCTTATGAAAATTAACCAAGGTTTTTATTATAGTAAAACTGTAGTAACCTTTTTTGCGCATAGATTACCATTTGTACAGTTATACTACAAATACCATGGTTAAACTATGGTTAGTGTAGCAAAACCATGGTGAATTGTTAAACTACAATAATTATGGTTCTTTGGTTTATTTGTAGTAAACCATGGTAAATTTTCGTAAGGCAAGTTTAAAAATTACCCTAGTTATATGGGAAAAAAAAACTAAGTTTGGTGATGAAAGATGCTGTGTAGTATTAACTGTGCTATGCTGCTTTGGTCTGTGTAAATGCCATTATTCTAATTTAAGTTTTCAGGCAAAATAAATGCAGGTTAGAAAGTAAATGTTCTGCTTTAAAGTGAATTAATGGATATGTAAAGAAATGTCATCCATCACCAAAATTTCAGGGTTTTTTATGTACAGATTTGTTGGTTGTATGCTGCTTTAAAACATTCACTTTATTAAAACAAACATTTTATACAATCTTTTTTTTTTTCATTCACAAATTATTGTTTGGGTGTTGCCACGATCCAGTGTTTGGTGGCAAAACATTGTAAATAACTGGATAGATTAACAGTGGTTGAAGAATTTTAGAATGAGAAGAGCAACGTTCATGCATCTCTGCGGCTTTCTCCGGCCATCCCTCACACATCGCAATTCAAGGTAAATCTTGCATGATAACCCAGACACAAGTGTGTTGTGGGTTGAAATAATATTTGTTACTGTACTATAAATATCTGTTTCAAGTTTCGTAAATCACTACCAGTGGAGCTGAGAGTTGCCATTTGTCTCTGGAGGCTTGCAACCAATTTGGAATTCCATTCAATTGGTCATCTTTTTGGCGCTGGAAGATCAACTGCCTGTGTAATCACCTAGGAGGTTGTTGCAGCAATCAACAGGATCATGAGACCCCTGTACATAAAAACACCCTTTTCTGCAGAATTGAAAAAAATTGTACAAGGTTTCAGAGACGAATGGAGATTTCCACAGGTTGCAGGTGCAATAGATGGAACACACATATGCATAACATTGGCATCGTGAACTCTGCCATGCCAGGCAGAGTTATTGTTAACTCCTCTCTCTACTGGAGAGGCCAGGATGGAACTCTCTTTCCTGCGTGGACTGCAAAGTTTGACAATGTGGATGTACCACTGTTTATACTAGGGGATTCTGCTTACCCACTGCTCTCCTGGCTTCTGAAACCATATTCTGCAAACACAAGTTTGACAGAGCAACAATCCAACTTTAACCACAGGCTTAGCCAAACTTGCATGACTGTTGAGAGGGCCTTTGGACGTTTGAAGGCAAGATGGAGATGCCTCTTGAAAAGGTGTGATGCTCATATAACCCTCATCAGTCCCATAATATCTGCATGGTGCGTATTGCACAACTTTTGTGAAATTCACCATGAGGATGTAATGGAACTTGAAGAACATGACAGTGCCTGCCAAGAAGAGACCGAAGACCAACTTTACAGAGACGGTCAGGGTGGCCATGATATCAGAGACGCACTTTGTACATATATGTCAAGACTGTAGATTTACAGCCAAGGTTTAAAAAAAAAATAAAATACAACGAAAGAGTCATACAAATTTGTTTCAAACATTGCTTTTAATCTGCCTTTGTTCAGAAGTACTGCTTTTTGCAATTTGTTTCAATCCTCTTTGTAAACTTTAAGCAGTTAACACTTTATTCAGTACTTTCAAAGATGTATTAAGGTAACTAACTAGATTGCACATTTGAACAGTGCCTGAGATTATGTTCTATGTTTGTTAACTGTGCAAATGCAACAAATGCAAACTCTTCCATACAGTGAAACATACTATATATTCAGACAATTTGAATGAGTATCTTAAATAAAGAGAAAAAAAGAAAAACTGACAAATTAGAATTTGTACGTTCTTCAAACTAACTTAAAACTGCTCTTTTTAACAAATTCCCTGAAAGTCACAGAAACATTCTAACAGGTGACCATACAAACTGAACTAAAACCAGAAAAGAGTAGTTTATGAACTTAGCCTCATTTCATTAGAAGGCCCTAAAGATTGAAGTAGTGTTGGGCAGAGTTGGCCTCATGTAGCAAATATGACAGTGCATTAGTGTCAGATCTAGGCTGTTTTGCATCAGTTTGGACTGCAAATGAACCTGTTATGTTGTACTGAGGAACTGAGACTGTAGGGGTACACGTCACTGGGCCTCCTGGAGGTGAGTTGAGATAGAACGGCGTTGGCCCTTTTGTTTTATCCTGGCATACTGCATTAATCAATGTACCCATTAACTGAAAAAACATTGTTGGTAGCCTGCTGTTGAGCTTGTAAAGCTTGAAATCTACGTTCTTCTGCTTCCTGGTTTGCTTTCAGACATTTTTCAAAAACTTTGATTTCCTGTTGTTGCAGATTGTGTTCAGATTCTTGATACTCCTTCAGCAGTTCCCTCTGATGGTCAAGACTGTCACTCTTCACTTTCCTCTTAAGCGCACAGACCTTGGGGATGGCCTGTTCTTGTATGCTTTCTGCACTCGTGCTTTGGTCATCTGCCATCTGGTCACCTACACTGTCCTCAGGAGATCCTGCCTCCCCTTACAAGATAAATTACAATAAATTATTTAACATAAAAAACACTTGGTTGATCTGAGGGAATTTTATCTTGCATGGAAATTTGATATACTTTTGGACACAAGGTAAACACATCAGTAACAACACATTATTTATGTTCTGGGGAAGTGTAACGTTACTCCCCTTACGAAAATTAACCACGGTTTTACGACAAATAAAACCAAAAAACAAGGTTATTGTAGTTAAACCATGGTAACCATAAATTTACCATGGTTTTGCTACACTAACCATAGTTTAACCATATATGTAGTAAAACTGTGTTTATACAAAAGGTAATCGATGCGCCAATAAAACATGGGGTAACAGTTTATTTCGATAGTCCACTTTAGACATTCTGTTAACAGTAAGTAACTTTGCAACTACATGTCAACTAGCAGTTAGTAGAGTATTAGTAGACTGTCTGCTTAATATCTTCTAACACTTTCTTTGTCAACTTATTCTACTAACCCTAAACCTACCCTAACAGTCTACTCTGAGAGTTAGTAGACATGTAGTTGCAAATTAATGAGAATTAGTTGACATGTAGTTACACAGTTACTTATAGTTAGTAGAATGTCTAAAGTGGACTATCGAAATAAAGTGTAACCGGGATGTTTGCTCAATTTGATGCTCACGTATTTTGATCTTCTTTTAACTTTAAAGCAAACAATGAAAAAGAACTTCACACGGGACACTCAGGTTAAACTCAAGGTTTGCTTTGTTTTTGCAAGTCTTTCCACAGTGATGGCACACGAAAGGCTTCTCTCTGAAGTTATTTCATGATTTCTAAGATGCTTCCTATCTGTGAAACTCGTCCCACACTGATGACATAAAACAGTTCTCTCATATGTGAATTCTAATGTGGTACTTAAGGGCTACTTTAGATCTGAAACTCAGTGACCACATTTAAACGACTTCTCTCCGATATGAGTTCGCCTGTGTCTGTTAAGGATTCCTTTTCGGTTGAAACTTTTTCCACATTGTTGGCAGGTGAAAGGCTTCTCCCCTGTGTGAATTTTTATGTGGTCTTCAAAGCGTCCTTTTCGATTGAAACTCTTTCCACACTGAAGGCATATGTAGAGTTTCTCTCCGGTGTGAATTCTCACGTGGCCTTCAAAGTGTCCTTTTTGATTGAAACTCTTTCCACAGTGAGGGCATGTGTAGGGTTTCTCTCCAGAGTGAATTCTCACGTGGATTTTGAGGTTTCCATGTTGATAAAATCCCTTTCCGCAGTGAGGGCATGTGTAAGGCTTTTCTTTGTTGTGAATTCTCATGTGCCTATTAAGTCCTCCTTTTAGAGCGAAACTTATTCCACACAGTTTGCAGGTGAAAGCCTTCTCTCCAGTGTGAATTTTCATGTGGTAATTAAGGTTTCCTTTGCGGTTGAAACTTTTTCCACACTGTTGGCAGATGTAAGGTTTCTCTCCAGTGTGAAGTCTCATGTGGACTTCAAGGTTTCCATGTTGACTAAAACTCTTTCCACACTGACGGCATGTGTGAGGCCTCTCTCCATTGTGAATTCTCATGTGCCTGTTAAGGCTTCCTTTTTGAGTGAATCCATTTCCACACTGTTGGCAGATGAATGGGCTCTGTCCAGTGTGAATTCTTATGTGGTCTTCAAAGTGTCCTTTTTTATTAAATCCCTTTCCACAATGAGGGCATGTGTAGGGTTTCTGTCCAGAGTGTGATCTCATGTGGATTTTAAGGTTTGCATGTCGATCAAAACTCTTTCCACACTGACGGCATGTGTAAGGCTTTTCTCTGGTGTGAATTCTCATGTGCCTGTTAAGGCTTCTTTTTTGAGTGAATCCGTTTCCACACTGTTGGCAGATGAATGGGCTCTCTCCAGTATGAATTCTTATGTGGACTTTAAGGTTCCCATCTTGATCACAAATTGTTCCACACTGAGGATGTGTGTGAGGCTTTCCTCCTGTATGAATTCTCATATGGACTTGTAACTTTTTGTGTTGATTGAAACTCTTTCCACACTGAAAGCAGGTTAAGTAACTTGTAGTCCCTGTCTTTAGAGCCCTTTTTCGTGAGGTATTTTCAGTTTGTGAGCAACTGTAAGATTTGTCTCCAGGTATGAAATCATGATGATCTTTCTCTTCAGTTTCATTCAGTGCTTCACTCTCCTCTTTTAGCGCCATCAGGTCTAAGGTGAAAAAAGACAAATAAAACTTAATTTTAATGGCACAAAGCAATAGACATCAAAACATTTAGGTATGTAAATCAAACAGATCCTATACCCACTAAGCTACTGAAAGAGGTGATACATGTAATCTTTTAACCCCTCAAAATGGCTAACTCTTCGTTTTCTTTAGGCTGTTAAACCTATAATTAAAAAAAAAACCAAGTATAACTGAGGAGATCTGATTTTTATACTGATCTCAGTCTCCCAGTTACTACATCTTCTAGGGGTTAAGACACAAAATAATAATAATAATTACAATAATAATAATAAAGTAAAATAAAGAAACAAAAGGGAAAAGACATGTCCCTGCTCAACTCAGACCAATAACACAGTAATTCCATGTAATGATTTATTAAAAAACAAAAAACTAAATTGAAATATTTTGGTGTCTTCTGAACCATGTTCAGTTTTGCAGAGAAACAGTGAAGAATCTCAGTCAGGATTTAAAATCTATCTTTGCAAAGAAATTGGTTATTAAAATTAAAGTTACAAATGACCAGCTTTTGCCATGTGATTGTGGCTACATCTTTCTTCTAATACTATTAGATCAATGGTGTAGTCAGGTCAATATGTATACGCCATAAGCTTATGCTGTTTGCAACTAAGGATTAATATTTGCAAATTATCTAACCTCTGTAGGCTATATACTTTCTTGTTTCTTGCTTAAAAATTCCATAACCTCATGACGTGTTAGCTTCTCCTTTAAATGTATGCCCTGTTGCTTTGTGAAACTCATATATCCAGGGACTGCAGATGAAAATTATATTCATAAATCTCGCACATTTTCATGACGGACCAGGATAGCAAGGAACCTGGAGGTGCTGTTCGATGACCAACTGATCTTTTTTAACAACAGCCAGATTATGTAGGTTTGTGCTTTTCAACATCAGGAAAATCAGACCCTTCCTGCCAGAATACCTCGTACAGTTCATCGTCCAAGCTCTTGTCATTTTAAGACTGAACTACTGCAATGCGCCAAAAATCCAAAATTAGGAAAGTTTTGAAATTGTTACAGCCCTATATTTAATGCATTAAATTGTATATTTATCGGGCCAACCATACCCAAGAAAAGTAAACTATATACAATTATGCAGCTTAGTTTTTGCAATTCAACATTTATGAATTTCAACATTTTTTTTACTGTACTCTAGCAACATTACCAAACCTGTAATGCAGTTAGAAGTATATGACATTCTTTGACTGTAAAAAATAAAAAATATAAAAAATTGGCAAAAAATTGTTGTAATTTCAAACTGTACAACAGTGAAAGTGATGTGATGTGTAGCCAAGTATAGTAACCCATACTCAGAATTAGATGCTCTACATTTAACCCATCCGAGTGCACACACAGAGAAGTGAGTAGTGAACACAAACACCCAAAGCTTTGCACTTGACGAACTTTGGGTTACAAGTATGACTCTCTAACCATTAGGCCATAACTGCCATGTGCCCGAATGTACATGTATAAAGTCACAGCAGTGAATAGTGAACGCACACACACACACACACCCA